>NW_024426552.1:62436303-62489398 GCF_017311325.1 Ursus maritimus | reverse complement strand
CTTTTGCCTTCGCGTGGGCGTTAGGGATCATCGAAGAGGGGACGAAGAGGGGACGCATGGCTCAACCACATGGTTTCCCTTTCTTTTCTGGCCTCTGTGGAGTGATAAAATGTCTTTATGTACTTTTTAACCCAAGGTTAGTCACATAGTTTGTTTTTTTCTTTTGAGGAAGATTGAATATGACTTTAAAAGCTGTTCCTGGTTTGTTTTTGTTTTTTAATTTTAGAAGTGTTTTGATATACGTCAGAGGGAAAAAAATAAAAGTTTTCCTTTTAAGAAGCTGCATGGATAGAAGAGCTTGTAAACTAGCGGAGCGTGAAGGACGCTGTGAGGGACCTAAGGTCTTGGTGTGGGTAATTTTTCTAATTAGAAGGAAATCTTGGGGTTTCACAACGCTATAGAAAGTAGGGAAAGACCACACATAAACCCCCCTCCTTTTTTTCAATTTCTATTCTGCAAAAAGGGAAAAAGAAAAACAAGGAATTGAAGATAACCATGTTCTGAGTCTTCTTCAAAAGAGTAAACGC
Source organism: Ursus maritimus (assembly GCF_017311325.1). NCBI lineage: Eukaryota > Metazoa > Chordata > Mammalia > Carnivora > Ursidae > Ursus > Ursus maritimus. The sequence continues at coordinate 62,488,871 of NW_024426552.1, read as the reverse complement.
AAATAGCTTTTGGGAGAAGGAGGAGACTCTGTGGCTGAACATTCCAGTCACTCAGGGCCGTTTCAGAGTGTAGCGGTTGAGGCGGTGCCCAGAGACGCTGCCGTGATTGGCCTGGGGCGGGGCTGGGGGGGGGTCGGTGGTGCTTAACGCTCTCCAGGTGATTCTAATCAGCGGCCAGCTGCTGTCACTGTCTAGACTCCTGCCTCTGTTGGCTCATCTACCAAAGCCCAGGAGAGGCGATGAAAACAACACGACCTCGAACTGATCTAAGGAAAATTATTCAGCTATAATCTGCAAGACCTGAAGATCTGTGTTGGGATCCTGACTGCCTGCCGTCCCTTTCTCTCTGTGGCCTGTGAGCTGGAGCCCTGGTTGGCGGCAGGGTGTCTGGGAGTTCCCTGATAGTACAATGCATGTCTAACACTGCAGCCTGAGCAATGGTTCTAAATTCCAATCTGATCCAGTCACTCTCCTGCTTCAAAGTCCCACTGGATCCCCAAACTGCTCTCAGAATAAACACCAAAATCCCTAACCTGTCCTTCAACACCTGGCACAGTCTGGCCCTGAGCTGCCACCCACTACCCCCCCACCTCCTCTCCCAGTGCCTTCACCCCCTGCTGTCTGCTCCCTGGGGGGCATTCTCCAACGCCTGGACTGCGTAACTCCTGCGAATCACTACTCAAACATCAGTTCAAACTCTCCTCAACAGCACCTTCTCACCCTTTGTCAGGCTCTGTCTCATTTGTCCTCGTGCACCTGCCGCTGCGGACGACCAGACATTCCTGTGCCGGTGCTTCACCCGCCCCTGCAAACCACACTTCTCGGGCTCCCCTGCCCGCAGGTCCCAGTGCGGTCTAACTTGCAGGAGGCACACTTAGTGGGGAGACCACTTTGGGCTGTGATTCCAGAGGGGCTGTATTTCCTGCCGGCTTCCAGCTCCTGCCAGACAGCCCCCTCGGTGGGTCCTGCTGGCACTCTACCAACACCACCTGGCTTTGTTTCTCCAGCCCCACGGGGGGATTGGCCCCTGTTGCTGATCCCCGCGCTGTCTCCCCACCCTCTTTTTGGGTTTTCAGCTCTCCCAACACATTTGTAATTAGTTCCTGGGTTAAATTCCTTCTATTGGACTCTCGGCTTTGGCTCTGGTTTCTGGACTGGACCCTGACTGAGGTAGTGACTTCTTTGATTAGACTGGCTCCTGCTGACTTACCAGTAACTAACCAGGTGCTTTTTTTTTTTTTTTTTTTGAGTAAAGCGATAGAAGTTTATTAAGTAAAGATACAGAAAAAGCTCTCAAGAGTGAGACACACACACCCCCCACACCCCTGTTTTGCCAAAGAGGGCGTTCAGGGTTGGTCTTTTATAGAACACTAACCAGGGAACTTAAATCCTTTTAACATCTCTATTGATAACATCTTCAATGGCTTTCTTCCTTTTTAGGGGCTGGTTATTTTTTGTTGGTCACAGGTGATTAAAGACACCCGCCCCACAAGACCCACCCCACAGGCCTAGGACAGGGTGTCCCCTATACCCAGTTGGTTTTTAAAGAGACCTGCACCTCTGCTGCTGAGTTGCTCTCCCTTGCCAGGCTTGAGCCTCCCTATAGTTGAAGTTCTCTGTCGTCCCACCTTAAGCCTGGTCCTGCCAGCTGCTAGGCCCACATGTGACCCCACAAGGGAAGGAAATGCTCAGCCCGGTTCTAGGGATTAGCACCACGTGGCGGCCTCGAGCCCTGCCGGCCTCACCTTGTGCTCATTTGCTAACTGGCCCTCTGCCTGTGGTTCAGTTCTAGTACCTCACCCAGTAGCACCCCCTCTCCAGGAGTAGGTGCTTCCTAGGCTTTGGTCAGCCCTCCCTGGACAAGTGGCTGAGGTCCTCCCACTTGCTGACATCCCTGATGTCCCCTTCCTGATTCCTGACTAATGTTCCCTATCAGGGACCCAATTCTCATGTTTTCACCACCTGTCGAGCCATCCCATTACTTCTGCTCACCTGCCTCCTCTGCTATTGTCTAAACACATTATCCCTGGATCCAGTACTGCTCGTGAACCTGGGACAGTTGCCCAGCATGTGTCTGTGGCTGTATCCATCGTACTGCCCTCACCCGCACCTCCAGCCCAGCGGGCTCAGGCCACCCATCAGTGATCCCACATGCCCGTTGTGGGAGACGTGTGTGCGTGTGATGTGGGACACTTACGTACATGGTGATCTTGGCCAAGGAAGTAACATTGCTGCTAAGGAAGGTGATGGAGATGAGGGTGTCCTTGTTCCTTGGCTTCTGCAAATAAAACTCCACGAGGCTGTGATGCACTGGGAAACCAAAGCAGAGCAGACGGCCGGGCCAGAGGTCAGTGGCCCAAAACGCACACAAAGGCCCAGAGAGCAGCAGAGCAGGAATCTGAGATCTACCTCTTAGCAGCAGGTTACCTGCCGTCCCAGATCCTTAGTTCCTCATCGTAAATTGGGGGTAATAAAAATAGGTCTGAATGAGAGTTAAATGAGTTAATACCCACAAAGTCCTTATGGGACTTTGTGCCTATGGCTAGGAAGCACTTAATGCATGTTAGTTTTTGTTACTACTTGTAATGCTAGAATGTCCCACTCCTCCCTGCTTGATGACATTATCTTGATGGTGTGATTTTGAAAGAACTGAAAAGGATGTCTCTTATACTAAATAAATAACTCATAAAGTGTAGCAATAGCCCTCCACTCCCATACCCACAGTCTCAGGGAGCCCACTTGCGTGCGGGAGATGACTGTTTCCCTCTCTGTGGCAGCCGGGGTGCCTCTATGGCATCTCTGCCCTCTCAGGCAGCATGGAAGCTGTGTCACTGACACAGACTAGATGAGGAGCCTGGCTCATGGTGATACCCCTGGGGCCTGCTGTCTCTCTGGCAAGGGAAGTTCAGAAGATTACAGCTCCTCTAACATCCTATCCTTTCCTTATTAAGGGGGAGGCCCAACTGGCGGCATTTTGCAGTATCTTCAGTCTTGGGGCATTTTCACAGACCTCTCTGGTGATCCAGACATAGCTGGAGAGGCAATCCTTCACCTCTGCCCTAGCACTTCATCATTTGTCGTGTTTCACAGGCAGATATTGGAGGGACATCAGGTGGAGGTAGGTAGACGGCACTAACTGGAGGAGTGCTGTGATCCATCTGGGCTCATGGGGCTGGAAACAAGACTCACCGGCAGGTGCTGAGATGCCAGGAGCCCACAGGAAAGAAAGAAAGCCCCGTTGCTTGCCCTCTGCAGAGGAAAATACCCACTGCCATGCCCCTTCTGTCCGTCTCTCGGTTGTTTGCTAGGGGTTGCAGATTGTTACGGTGATGGGCAAGGGATGAATTGGAGTGGATACCCGTGATGTGGAAAAAAGGCTAAACGACGTAAGCCTGAGGAATTCATTCTCTAGGCTGAGTCTGATAGATTACGCCACTTCTCCCTTTGCCAGCAGGTCTCACCTCATCATGAGAGTTTCCTAAGGTCCTGCTTCTCTCTTTACAGTATCTGGAAGCCCTGGGAGTGCTGGGTCTTCTAATGCTGGGTGGGTGGGAAGCAGGAGTGGAATCCAGTCTGTGCAGGAGTGAGGCATGGGAAGCAGCACAGAGCCCTGATGGGAAGAGATCCGGGAGACCTGGATCCAAGACCTGGCCCTGCTTCCTTGCTGTGTCCCTTTCCCTAAGTTACTGAACCTCTCTGTGTCCTGATTCCTTCATCTGTAAACAATAACACTTGACATTACCTCACAGAACATGGCAAGGAGGAGATGAGGTAATGGGGAAAAAGCGCTTCATGGGAAACTTTGTCCTAAGGGGAAAGTAAGATCGTTAGAAAAATTATTATTTGGAGAAGCTTCTCTGCCCTGGTGGTGCATGCCTGGCAGGAGTCAAGGGTGACCACTGCCCTGCTGAACACTGCTGTGGCCCGGACAGGCCACGCGAGCTGGGCAAGGGGAGCCCAGGGCCATGGTGGCCTGGGAGTGTGTGAGAGCGGTGAGCCATGGGCTGCTGGCGCCACCTGGACTGCCAGGTGGGGGTCCCATCCCTCCAGCTAGAGGAGGGTCCCAGCTGCCATGCTGAGAACAAAAAGCTCAGAACTGCAAGGCTCAGAGCACAGCGCACGCAGGCAAGCAGGTATTCGTGCTGGCTTATTTCTTTTTGTGCCTCTCTGAAGTTTGTGAACAGACAGGGTCATGCTTCTGGGCCACAGAGAGGGCATCTCACAACAAACAGGAAACAGTCACAAAAATGGTGGTTCCATGGATCTGCCTCAGCAGGGACCTTAAAATGCCTCTAACCTCAAGTGTGCCCCAGGCTCCTGCCGTGTGTATTCCTGGCTGTGCAGACAGGGAGGGGCCAGTTCAGGTTGCTGTGAAGCTGTCCCGGAGCTGGAAGGAAAACTGGCTATCTGGTTCTGGCATCGCCGCCTCTGCCACTGGACGAAGCATTCTCCCTCAAGCTGACCTCTGGAGCGGGCAGTGAGGACACAGGAGTAACCAAGAAACACGGCTGCAAAGAGCAGATTCTCTCTTAGAAGCAGAGGCGAAGAGGCCAGTGTGGAAGCAGGTGGTGGCATGGAGAGAGAATAGATTTTGGAATCAGAAGACCTGGAGTTGAATCCTTCTTTTCCACCCCGCTGTATAGCCTTGGGCACAAGGCTTAGTCTCTCAGAGTCTCCCCTTCCTCACACCTAACTCAGAGTTGGGTCGTCAAATGAGTGGATATATGTAAGAGGCCCCCAGTTGACTCTTGTAACCCACTTGTTCCAGGAATTCTCACTAGCATGATAAACACCCACATCTAGTCTCCTCCAATTCTCTGATTGATAGAGGGAAAGGAATTATTACTTCTCAAGTTCTGGTCACTGTGCTAGCAACTTCCTGTATATGATTTTATTTTATCCTCACAGTTGATTCTTTGGAGTAGGTACTGTTCTTGTTCCCATTTTCTACATACAGATGTAGAGGTTCAGAAAGGCTAAGTCAGGTTCTCCTGATCACACATCTGGTAAGTACAGAAGCAGAGATTCAAATCCAAGTTTGTGTGACCACAATCTGAACTGCGGGCTCCATATCACATGGCTCCAGGAGTTCTGGTACAAGGAAGGTAAGGCCATAAAGATCCCTCCATCAACCAGACACAGGCTGATCTGAAAATCAGTTAGAATTAGCATGGCCATATAATTTATCATCCTAACCAGGATACCTTCATCCTGTACGTACAATAAACCAGACAAGATCCCAGAATAACAAGCATAAAAAAGGAAGTCTACTTAAGATGTAAATAGCACAGGGAAAGAATGTGCTCCAACCTGTGACATATTTCATAGATTCTAAGACACACTTTCCTCTCACATTTAACATCTTTTACTGGTATCTTCGCTTCAATGAAATGCCATGGTTAGAAGCAACAGTGAAGAATTGTTATATGTATGTGTAGGGGAAGGAGGGCAGAGGGCAAGGTTCAATATTCTTCAGAGACCCTGACCTAAGAGGGCTGCCAGGGTGGGAGATGCATAAGATGGGCACCAAGGAGGGGGTAAAAAAGTATGCAGGAAGGAGAGAACCACAGGGCCCTCCCAAATAACACACAACAGAGAACCCACACTGGAGGGAAGTGGGGGGGAACTAGGAGAAGTATATAGACAGTAAGATCTCCTTAAGTCCTCACTGCAGCAGAGCAATGGGTTGGACTAGGATCTAAGTTCTGAAAGTTCAGGATCTAAGGCCAGTAGCTGCTGCCCCCCCTACCCCTTCTATGACATCTTTGCCCCAGTCTTTCACCTCCCACCTCGGCCACCATGCTGTGCTAGACACAGTCCAAGCCGGAGCCCTGGCTTCTGCAGGACAGCACACTAGCAGAGCTGAGTACACGTCTTTCCCCCAACTCACCACAGTACGGAGCCTGGGCAGTGGTCAGAAGGAAGACTTTCACTTCCTTGGGAAGCGGCTCTATCTTGACACTGCTTTGTTCCATCAGTCCTGGAAGTAGAGAGGCAAAGACAAAGACAGCAGAGCCCTGAGGAGGCTATTTCAGTGTCCCATGGCACCCAACCATGTTTTGATTAATTCCTGTACCGGTTCACTCTACAAACAACCACACTGTATGCTCATTCTATCTCATGCCCTAGGGGGAGTCCCAGGGTACATGCAACCCAGTCCAACCAAGGATAAACACACAAGTAAACAGGAAGTACATTCTTCAAATCGTCTGGCCCATTTCAAGAGGTTTTTATCAGAAATTGGAAATTATGTCTCCAATTGGCAAAATAATCTATAAGACAGTTGTTTTGAACCATGAGAGACTATGGACTCTGGGAAACAAACTGAGGGCTTCAGAGGGGAGGGGGGTGGGGGAATGGGATAGACTGGTGATGGGTAGTGAGGAGGGCACGTATTGCTTGGTGCACTGGGTGTTAAATGCAAGTAATGAATCATGGAACTTTACATCAAAAACTAATGATGCACTGTATGGTGACTAACATAACATAATAAAAAATTAATATAAAAAAAAGACTGTTGTTTTTATGGCATTTCTATCCTGTGTACAGAAAGCGCAGAGAAGCGTTTGACCTGAAGAATAGTGGTTGACAAGTTAGGGAAGGGCATTCCAAGCAGAGAATACAGTTCGGACAAAGACACACAGGGCGAAGAAACGAAATATTCTTGGAAGTACAAGTAGTGAGCATCCCTGGGCTGTTCAGCGCCAGGGAAAGTGTAGCGAGGGGTGATGCTGGCAGACAGTGTGAGGTGACTGTTCATATCAGCAGGTGCATCACGTCTGGGGGAACTGAGGCATGTGCCCACTGAGCCGGAGGTAATGTTGATTTGCTTCATTGTGGGAAGCCACATCTACTTTAACCTTTCATCAAGCTGGTATCCGTTTCATTCACATAAGGAATGGCAGGCTGCTGCAGTTCTGAGTGGCAGCCAGGGGTGAGAAGTGAGAAAATGAGCGAGGGGAAGGAACCATTTATACTTCGCAGATTCCTTCCTGAAATCCTTCATCTTGGAGAACCCTAGGAGGTTCTCAGCAATGACCTGCAGAGGGTGAGTTGAGGCCAGATCCCTCAGCCTTTCCCAAGCCCTTCTCCCCAGACTGGCCTGGATCATCCAGGAATGTGTCCAAGCCAACCAGCAATGAGGCAGCCTCCAGTTGGCATGTGGCCACCACAGCCTCACACCTCTAATGTGGGCCATGGCTGCCATTCTTGGGGATTCCCCACAACACCTCGATTTAGAGTGTGTCAGGAGTTGGAGAATGGCTGGCCTAGCTAGAAAGAGCTATGGCGAGCATCTGGTCTTGGAGAGGGGGCAGCAGCTCTGGGCTATTCCAATGTTTCTAAGGTGTCCTGAGTCTGGACTTGCAGATGAGGGGCGTGTGTGAAGGCTGTGTGCGGGGCAGGTATGGCATCAGGCAGCAGTATAGAGGGTGAGGGGTGGGGCGTGGAAGGCCAAATACCTTCTTCCAGGTGGGAACAGGCCACACACCTTATAAGTGAATTTCCTCACTCCAATTGGGTGGATCTCCTGACCATAGGAAATCAGGATTAACAGAGATAATAACTAGCAAGACGTGAACTTTCCCCAAATTATCAAAGGAAGCCAAAGGGGTGGAATTTACCAATTCTTGGACAGGAAAGCAGGAAAGGGTTAAAGCAATCCAGACATTGTCCAGCAAGAAAGGCCTTGTAGTTAACACACGGAAAGGCCACGAACGGACAGGAGTTCTCCAGGGCACTGATGTAGAGGTGCACAGCCCTCATGTGATCACAGATCAGGTAACTGTAGCCTGCGCGGGGCAGAAAAACACAGCCAAGACTTTAGTTTAAGACAAATGAAAACCCCTCCACGCTACTTACCGTAATTCTATTGAATTTTATATTCCAGCAGGCTATAAATATATGGGGTGTCTCCTGAGCCACCTTTTAAAATGTTAGTGGACATGACTACTACATTCTCCCTCTTCTTTTGAATTTTCCTGAGATACCTAAGCTTTATCTATCAAAAAATGGCTTAATTTGAGGCCCATCTTCCATGATCATGCAAACTGTCTTCTGGAAAATGCGGGCTTACGGGGAACTGGTGATCCTGACCCACTTCTCACAATGAATATCTGTCTGCACATCTTACCTTCTTCATTATCACCTACACAATCCAATTTTTTACAACCACGTGATACCCAACCTAGCAATGAAGCAATCAAGGGAGTTAGCAACAGTTCATGGTAAGTCTCTAAAAGTCAGTGTGCTCCGAGTTCCCCTGGCCAAATGACAGATACACTGAATTTGTCCCAATTTAATAAAAACTTGGTTTTCTTGTTGTTATTGTTTACTGTATAAAAATTTGAAGTAACTCACATTAGATGAATTGGCTGGGCTAACAGGTCTATAGTAAGCTACAGCTCTGGGGTTCTGGGGTCTTCAAATTCTCCACTCACTTTGGGACCCCCATTCTGGGACCAGCAACCAAGTCTGAGCTTGTGTTAACTTGCCTTCCCCCATGGCTGGAACACTCTCTAAAGGCAAGCTCCTTCCAGCTGCTACAGGGAGCTGGGGGACACAAACTAAACCCTTCTCAAAGTGTGTTATGAAGAAAAATGAAGAGTGGCCAACTAAAATGCCACAAAAATATTCAAAGGTCATTAAAACCAAGCTATCCTGTCTGATAAAAAATGCTAGAAAATCTATAAATTGTGAAAAGAAATGTGGTTTTGGAAAATCAATAAATTTGGTAAGTTAGATTAGTGGTTTATTCAATAAAATTGTCAAAAGAGTCCTTAAAATGTTAAAAATTTGGTAAAGCAGGAAAAGACTAAAAACATAGTAAACAGAAATCAGGATAAAATTCTCATAAGAAATGCTGATAGGTTGGCTGTATTCATAAGAAGAATAAAAAAAGACTAAACAACCCTTGATCCTTAGCTTTTGACAAATTTAATGTTATTTAAAATAATACTAAGAAGAATATATTCAAAAAGAACATTCCAGAAGAATATAATTGACCCTTGAACAATAGGGCAGTTGGGGCACCAACCCCCCCAATGCAGTTGAAAATCCATGTATAACTTTTGACTCTCCCCAAACTTAATTATTAATGGCCTACTGTTGACTGAAAGCCTTACTGAAAGCATAAGCAATTAACACGTATTTTGTATGTTGTATGTATTACATACTGTATTATTAAAGTAAGCTGAAGAAATGTTAAAAATCATAAGAAAATACATGTACAGTACTCTATTGTATTTATGGAAAAAAGTCCATGTATAAGTGGACCTGTACAGTTCAAACCCATGCTGTTCAAGCATTAATTGTGTATTTAGAAAAGAAGAAATGTATATTCATTAAATGTACTCAAGATATTATCTTGAAAACAATTTTGGAGAACTGTTAAATTTAATAAGTTTGGGGAAGTGGTCATCAGTGGATTAATCCTTCAGCTAGCCAGCTTTTGGTGGGTCGTTCTACTTCTGCCACAACTAGGGTCTTTCAGGGGATGCAGCTAGTGTAGACCACACCACAAAGCAGGGCCCAGGAAGAATAGAGTTTATTGGCTTGAGTGATGATATATCACTGCAGGACCTAAGAAGTGGGGGGCCCAGCAAAAGTATGGTGCAAGCTTGTAATTTCGGGTACTCCTCCCCCAGAATTCCCTGGGCTCCTAAAGACATCCATTCGGTAAGGCATGCAGGGAAAGGCATTATGGGGCATGGCAAAGGACACTAGAAGGAAGACTTCCTGCAGTCCATACTGGCTGGCTCAACACGAAGGCTGTTGATGAATTCCAGCCTCTGGGGCAGCCAGACACCAACTCTCTCTGGCTTTCTGACCTGCGTGAATGAAGGTGGGACAGCCAGGTTGGTCTTGGCCTCCATTGACAAAATAGTCCACGTGTCCAACAGGAATCCGGATACCCAAATCTGAAAGGAGGAAGAACCCCGTTATTTTGGATTGCAGGGGCACATGTTCCGGGCCCCACAGCAGGGTCCTCCGGCACCAGAGCCTGAACTCTGACTTTGGGAGCCCACCCATTCTGTGTGCTCATTGGGTGCCCACCTCACTCCTAAGTGCTGGGACGCTGCAGAACGTGCCCTCCATTTCCTACACTAAAAGGCAGCCAAGAAGAATAAAGCCATGAGCAGATAGTCCTATTTATCTAATAAAATCAAGAAAAACATCCCTTAACATAAGTTCTGATAAATCACTAAATGTTATAAGCTTGGTAAATTTCCTTGTTGAACAAGTGTTTGTTTTGAGCAATAGTTCAGATAGATATCTATTTGGGGCCACATTTCCACAGCGCCCCTCATATTTTTGTGCTGTCTTGACAGCAGAAACCTGGCTAGTTTGAAAGACTGTAGCCTGTAGCTCTCATTTCATCACGATGGCCGTATCAGACCCCTCAGGCTGGGTCAGAGCCAGCTGCCAAAGACCCCAGCTTCCTTCTTAACATCCTTCCCCTTCCCACATCTATCACTACTGGCAGTGATTGGTTGTATGTTATTTGTTTAACGGGATCTAACCAGGGGTTAGCCAAGGACCTAGAAGTTATCTTGCTTCCTCTCTTTCCCTCATTCCCTACACTTAGCCCATCACCTGTCTGGTCAGCTCTACCGCCAAAATAGATTTCGAACCTTTCTACTTCTGTCTCTACTGCCCCCACCTCTGTGCAAGCCACCACGATCTCCCACCCAGGCCACTACTGCAAACACCTTCTAACAAGCCTCCAGGCTCCCTCAGTGTCCCCTGCAGCCGATTCTCTGCACAGCAGCCGCAATCATCTTTACAGGGAATCCTAATGCCTCCGTGTTCTCACCAACTATAGAATAAAATGTAAACTCCTCACCATGGCCAGCCTGGTTCCCCTCCCTCTTCTCCTGCCTCACTCCCTGCCCTCTAACCACGCAGTTTTCTTTGCTGTCCCCACCCACGTCCAGGCTTTGCTTTTGACTGTTCTCTCTACCTCGAATGTTCTCCCAGATCTTCCCAGAGCTGGTTCATTCTCACCTGCAAAGTCCCACCTTGGACAGACTTTCCTCCATAACCCTAGCTGAAGGGGCTCCCCCACCCAAATCACCCTCTGCCTCACCCCCTCTGTCATCATACTCACAGTGTGTAATGATGTCTGCTTACCTGTCTGTAAAGCTCTACAACTTACACCAGGGACTTTGCTTGTCTTTTTTTCTGCTATATTCCCAATACCGGCACCATGCCTGTCACCTAATATTTGTGAGTGCCTAATATTTACTGAAGGAAGTAATGAATGAATGCCTGCTCATAGTCCATATTTCCACGTGGGTGGGGACCCTCTTCAACTACATTGCAGTATTCTCAGTGCTGAGTACCTAGCCCAATAAAGATCAGTTAGACAAAATGGAATGCTTTTTCCCTCTCTGGTCACATTAGGAGGAGGCTCCAACTTTGAAGGGGACTGAGAGGCCTCACTCTGGTAATTGGGGACCTAATAAGTCCCCTATTTAGCACATTTAGAAACAGAAGAGGTTAACCTTGATAATTAACACAGTTAACCCAACAGCTAGGCAGAGGCCTGTGGGCTTTGCTTTCCTATCTGTGAGATGATGAAGATGGGAAAGAGGGTTAAATAATATGACTGCATGGGGTTCTTCCAGAATTATGAATCTGTGAGTGTTGGGTAATAAAAGAAGTCTTTTGACCCAACGGAATGAGACACAGACACCTCTCACTTGAACTGCCCACTCTTCTGGTGAGGGATGGGCATTATCTCTTCCTGCACCCACTATGCTGAGCACAAGGCCTGGCTACCTCCTGGGCATTTCATAAAGGGTAGAAATGAGGAAGAATGACCACCCCCCCTTTCCCAGCTGGTCTGAATAGCTTAATTTGGTCACAATGGATTCAGGGTTGGGGGGTCTTTCCTGTGCCTGTCACTGTTGGAGGGGAGGTACTCATTCTTCACTGGACTGAAGGGCTGGGCTCCTCCCAAGGGAGCAGGGAAGTCCTGACAGGCCTGAGTATCTGCCCCAGATGTGGAAGGCCCCAATCCCAAGGGGCAAGGCACATTCACCCTGAAAAAGCAGCATGACTTTCCCATATGCCAGCCAGGCAGCAACGCTCTTCCCCACACAGCCTCATCACAAGGTTTAGTATTAATCAGAGATCAAGAGGACACTGGTAAACTCACTGCAACAGAAGCTCAGAAGGCAGGGAACCTGCCCAGAGCCACACAGAGACACCGGCTTCCTGGCCCCCGCTGGGCTCATGCTCCCACTCTGGGTGGGTCACCCTCCCCCACACTCACTGTCAGCGTCTGTGTGAACGGCCTCCACAAAGAGGGCATCTCCAGGGTCCAGGCGCTCCTCCAGGCTGGCTTTGGTGTACTCCGGTCCAGCGGGATCCAGGCCTGCTAGGACAGACTGATGTCAGCGGTCCCTTTCCTCTCGGCTGCAGGAACCCTCACGGACGCACTCCACACCTCTCGGGGCAGCCCTTCCTGGTCAGTTCCTAGAGTCTTCCAGCAAGGACCCAAGGGCGAGAGGACCAGCCCAGGACCACTGTACCCAGAAACCCCACATTGTTGTCTCCAACTCCCAATGACCTAGCTTCTCTGGCTCTGAGATGAGCTTGATAACATCAACCACCTGGTAAGGGCTAATGGAAGTCATACTAACCCTCATGTATTCATCACAACAGCTGTACTTTTGGGAGCAGTTAACTGTGTGCCAGGCCTTGTGCTTGTCCTCACACCAGCACAGTGAAGCAAAAACTACTATCCCCGTGTCTTAGGTTGGATGCCCTTTTCTCTCTTTCCCAAAAAAGCAGATCCTGAGACAAGGATTTAAAGCACAAGTAGCTTATTTGGGAGTAGATCAGAGAAAGTACAGTGAGGGAGTAGAAAAATGAGTCAGAGTATGGAAAAACGAATGTATTATTACTTTGGGCAACTGGGTCTCATCCCACTGGGACCCTTCTGAGAGGCTCTATAGAACATGACTCAGAACTGTCCCACTAAAGGGCCAGAAAGTGGGGGTACTTACCACACAACTCTAGTCCCTTACTGATTGAGGGTAGCTTCTGAAACATAAAGTCCCTAGTGCTTTTGCAAATATTTAGCGTAATTGTCTAAGGGTGATTTCCAAGTGGGCCAAGGAGATATGAGCTATTACAGCTCATTTCACAGAGGCAGTAACTGAGGCTCAGAAGAAACACGTGGCTTCTTACACTGACATTAGAGTTCACACAATAACAACACAATATGTTTCATGCAAAAGGGCCACAGTAAATAAATTTTAGTGGAAACAGATAATTCAATCATAAGAACAAAGATCCCCTCTGCTCGTCTTAGCAGAGGCACTTCCAGGGCATTCTCTCTCTCTCTCTCTACACTTGGGAGGATGAGCAGAGAATACTGTTACCTGTGATCCGTCCTAACTGGCCTTTGTAGAGATGTCCCACTACGCCTCCAACGTGGGCCCCCAGGCTAACACCAATGATGTGGATTGAAGACTCCGGCACACCGAGCTCCTAGAATGGGCATTTCCAGGGAATCGCATGTGGGCCACAGCAGCCTCTGGCCTCACAGGGTCACACTTTTCCCCGAAGCTTCAGAATCAGAGGACCCTGGGCATGACATACCCCCACACATGCTTTGGGAGAAAAAGGCAGAATTTTCATCCCATTCATCACTTGCCCTCTTCCTAGAAACCCCACCTTGACGACTGCCTCACTTTCTCTTTGGCGCCCAAGGTATGTGAGTAATGACCATGGCCACTTTCTCTTGAGGGACTTCGTATCTAACATCAGTGGCACATTTTACAGAGCTGAAGCAGGAGGCTCAGAGTGGGGCAACAACTTGCCCAAAGTCAGTACCGTAAGTGGTAAAGTGGAGATTAGAAGGGAGGACCCAAAAGCTACTGGGTGGTTCGGCTTCTGCCCTAAAGCTCCTCCTCATGTGTTGACTCTTTCTTTCTGTCCCCTCTTTCCTCCATAAGCAGCCAAAACTCACCCCCAAACTCTTCAGCACCTACCAGGAGTTTTCTGAGGAAACGGGAGATCTCAAGTCCCAGCTTAACCACATTTCCCACGGCTGAGAAGTAGACACCTGTAGAACCATAAACCCAGTCCACAGCAATCACATTAGCATTTGCTGCCCGAAGAAGAGTGCCAATGAACTGATCAATCCAGGAAGGCTTTGTACCTAAAGCCCTAGACAGAGGGCCAGAAAGGATAGGAAAATTATCTGCCAAGCCAATATCCACTGTCGTGGAAATGACAATGACACTCTCTATTAACAGAGTAAACCCGGGGGGAAGGTCAAAACAAATAAGGGGGGTATATGGGCAATAAATCTCACACCACTTTGAGCATAGGGAGAGCATAATCCCAAAGTCACCAGGGCTTCAGCCTGCATATATGAAGCCTTTGTGTAAATTATAAAAGGGCCTTTTGTTCCAGGTAGCTACAACCTCCTACCAGGGCCCAGAACTCAGGTTGGAGTTCAGCCCACCAGCCAGCAGTCAGGTATCTTTGCGCAGTGCATACCACACAAACCATATATACTGACGCTGCTTATGTTTCTCATGGGGAAGGACAGATAGGTTTTACCTTAGAGTTATGATTTGCAATCTTAATTCTCATTCTATAATACAAGCACTCTCCCATGGGGGATTTACTTGTTCATTTGGTCATCCTTTCATTAATTCAATGAGCCAGGCAGTATGCTAGGGGCTTTGTGAGAAATAAAGAAAAATAAGATACATTTTCTATTATTCTGGAACCTACAGTATAATAGGGCTTTTCTAGGAAAAGGAGAATGATAGAAAAAAATTTCATAAATCTCTCCCAGGAGATTGGGATGGGGAGAAGTTTTCTCAATGGCCCACAGTAAGGGAAGAGTAAGGGTGTGCTCACGTGGGCAGGAGCACAAACTGGGTGTGTGCCACAGAACGTGGATTTGGGGGATCTAGGAGCAGACAGAGTAACAGCCTGCTGAGCTCTCCAGCTCTGTTAGCTATCTCTGGGTTGGGGGTACACACTCAGCCTTGGAGAGCATGCTGGAGGAAAGACTTTGGCACAGGAGTGAGGAAGAATGCCTAAGGAGGGATGTGGCTAGGTCCCTCGAGTCCAGTGATTTGCAAAGCAGAGAGGACACAGAAACCATGAAATGGTGATTCTTTGTGCAGTGCCTTTGTGTCCCCTCCTTCCTTGGGTGCCCCCATCTCTGGTTGCTTGATACTACTACTATTTCACTGCATCCTCTCCTTCTTTCCTCCCACCAACCGTCCTCTGTTTCTGGCCTTGTCGATGGGCTCTGGAGAGAAGATGTTGGAAGGATTATAGGGCATCAAAGAAATAGCAGAAGAGAAGTGTCTAGCACCCGAGAAAGGTTAACCTCAGGAGATGATGCAAGTAGGGCCCATGGGTGGAAGTTTCCTAAATCAGGAAAGCAGGGAAGAAATGAAAAAGAGTAAATAAAGCCCTGGATAAAAACACTATGCTGTTACCCCGATTGCACAAAGCCTATGACCTCATTGGCTGAGATGAGTCATACAACCCATGCTTCAGGGAGAAAAGGATCACTGAAACCATCTCTACAACTTCCCCTTTATTCAGACATGGAAACCAAGGCTCCATGTGCTGGGGCAACTTGTCCCAGGTCATACGTATTTACTGTGTGAGAGTGTGTAGACAAGACAGAGAGGAGGAGTAACGTACATGACCACCAAATGAACAACACGATGTGTGTTCATGTTGTTAGGAGACACCTTCAAAGGCAGCAGGAGGTGAGAGATGAAACAGGGGACTGTCAGTAAATTCATTTCTCCACTTGCTCCCCACTAACTTCCATGGCATTACGGTCACTCTTTAGTTCCTAGCTGAGATGTTTCTATTGGCTGATTACTCCCACCTGAATCCATGGATGAGTAGTTTGGTTCCCAGAGTGGCATTGAATCCAGAGTTTTGGATGTCACTATTTTCCTGCACTAGCTGCCCACAGCTGGGATCCAAAGGGGTAAAAAGGAGAAACTGGACTTTGAGATTGGTGCCTTGGAGAAGATTAACGTTCTGGAAGTCAGTGCACATTTTCTGTGGGGTAGAAGGTGCATCTCCTGGAAGAAAAAAAACAAAAAGAAAAACAAGAAAGATCCAAGGTGAGGTCATCTGTTCTTAGAAGGAAGAAAAGCATTCTTGAGAGGAAGAAAGAAACAGGGGCTTACAAGCATTTATTATAAATCATCTAGTGCAATATTCAGACTAATTTATTAAAGACATAACTTCTGTAACCAAGATCTGTGAATAGTTTTCATGTCCAAAGATACAACGTCAGAAAAGGATATGACTATTACTCAACCAGAAAAAATTAAAGGCCATAGTGAAGCGGATATTGTTATGAAATAAATTGAATTGCCCCTATAAATCTGTATGTTGAAGTCCTAACTCCTGGGACCTCAGAATGTGACTGCATTGAGACAGAGTCTTTACAGAGGTTATTATGTTAAAATGAAGCCAATAGGGTAGGCCTTAATCCAGTATGACTGGTGTCCTTGCAAGAGGAAATTAGGACACAGACACAGAGGAAAGACAATGTGAAAGTCACATGGTGTAGATGGCCAATTGCAAGCCAAAAATTAAGTCAAATAATGTCACACCTCTATACAAAAAAATGCCTCTAAGGCATTTCCCCCAGAATGAGATCTGAAGACCTAACGAATGTATTGAAGACCTGAATGGTTTAAACCACTGGCTCCAGGAGCACTCTGCCTGTCCAACTATTACCTCCTCTGTTCTGCCCACGTGTCCTTCCAGCTTTTTCTCACTCTACACTGTCCTAGACCACCTGAGGGTGTTTGCACTGGCCATCCCTTCTGCCTGGAGTGTCTTTCCACAGACATCCACATGACTAACCCTTCTTCTCCTTCAAGTCTTTGCCTGTCAATGGTAACTACCTCGTTTAAATTGCCACCTGCCTGTGCCTCTCCCCCAAGTTCTTTCAATCTTCCTCATCCTGATCTATTTCCTTTTATAGCAATCATCCCCTTCTAATCTCCTATGGAATTCACTAGTTTATTATTAAGTGTATTGTTTATTGATTTCCCTACATTAAGATATACTTGCAAAGAAGGCAGGAATTTTTATCCATTTGTTCACTCTACTGCCTAGAATAGTGTCTGCCACAGACAATAAACATGAAAAGCTAGTTCTTTGAAAAGAATAATAAACTAGATGTACTTTTGATAAGACAGAGTAAGAAAAAAAGAGGGAGGTCATAGGTAAACAATATAAAGAATAAAAAGGGGATATAAATAGAGATTTTTAAAACCATAAAAGAGCATGTTCATACCACCCAAAAGTTCAAAATACAGATATCTTCCTAGAAAATGAACAATTTCCTAGAAAAGTATAGCTTACTGAAACTTAGTCAAGAAAGAAAAAACAGAAAGTCAAATGTAAAACTGTAGCATTAGGAAATTGAAACAGTAGTTTTCAATCTCTTCATTAAAAAACTCTCCCAGGCCAGGCAGTGTTACAGAAAAAGTCTACTAATCCTTCAATTCTTAGCACTGTTCTGGAGAATAGAAAAGGGGAGAGAGAATCTAAATTCATTCTATGAAAATAACCAAGATACCAAAACTGGACAAGAACAGAACGAGAAAGGAAGACGAAAGGCCAATTTCACTATTAAACACAGATATAAAAGCCCTGAATTAATTATCAGCAAATCTAAGTCCATCAAGAATAACAAGAACTAAACACACATCGTGGCCAAGCAGGGTTTAATCCAAGGAATGAAAAGACGTCTTAACATTAGAAGATGTATTAATGTAATTCACATATGAAAAATTAAAGAAGAAAAACCCATATGTTCATCTCAATAGATGAAGAAGAAAAAGCACAATAAAATTTAATACCCAACACTTCTTAACCTAAGAAAAAGTATTTACCAAGAACCTATAGCAATGACCATACTTATGGGTGAAACAGTAGAAGCATTCCACTTAGAACTGGGAACAAACAAGAATGTCTGCTATCAGTGCTTCTATGAAATATTGTACTGGAAGGTCTAGTCCTAGCCAGGGAAACAAGACAATAAAATAGGATCAAAGTTACAAAGTTTGAAAAGGAGGAGAAATAATCGCCAATATTTGCAGATGACAGAATAAAACTTTTGATCACTTGGGAATATGGAAGGTGGCACTGTGAATCATGCTCAGATACCCCCTCTCCCCAGATGCCACTCCAACCAAAGACTAATCGAAGATGAATATCAAAAGAGAAGAGAGAAAGAGCCAATCTCAAATATAAAGATTATGTCTCTGTGAACAAGAACAAGAAAAGAATTGCAAGATGGTGCTGGGTTCCTAGTCTGGGAGAAGGCAGTGGTTGTGAGAATTCAGCTCTGGGAGTTAAGTGGGGTCCTCGAGTGTTCCATGTCAGGTGAAGAAGATCAGCACCAGGCCCACCTGTGGTAGTGGGAGGAGGGGCTCCCCAACTCAATAGAGGAAGCTAAAAACAAAAGCAATACAACCAAAAAAAAAAAAAAAAAAAAAAAAAAAAAAAAAAAAAAAGCTATTGACTTTTTACCTGGGCTATAGCTTTATTCAGGGAGAAAGGATGGAAAGACAAGACCTCACTAATAAGAGCTGAGACAACCCATCCCCCCAACTGGAGGAGAGAGTCTAAAGATGAGAAGGGGGGGGGGGGGCGCCTGGGTGGTTCAGTCTGTTAAGTGTCTGACTTGGGCTCAGGTCATGATCTCTCCATGTCCTGGGATCAAGCTCTGTGCTCAGCGGGAAGTCTGCTTGTCCCTCTCCCTCTCCCCATCCCCCACCCTGCTCTAGTGCTCTCTCTCTTTCAAATGAATAAATAAAGTCTTCAAAAAAATAAAAATAAAGATGAGAAGGTGAGGGGGTGAAGGGGAGGTGTGGGGGCGAGGCCAAACACAAGCTTCTCATTGAACATTGAAATAAAACTAATCTATTGTGTTAGTTATCTTTAGGGTTGTAGTGATTTAAGAGGGGATACATAGAAAGGGTTTTAAGAACCTGGTAATGTTTTATTTCTTGATCCAGATGATGGTTACACAGGTGAATTCATTCTGAAAAGTCATTAATCTGTATACTAATAATCTGTGCACTTGTCTGTATATATGCTGTACTTTAATAACAAGTTTACTTTTAAAAATCCTGCAAACAAAATGCCTAAATATATACAGAAATTGAATGTTTACTAAGGTAGCCAATAAAGCCAATAAATGAATCAGGAATTCATTCCAGGTAAAATAAGGTTTTAAAAGCCTTTGACATTGACTTTAAAATAAGTATGCGGAGAATCTATGAGGATAAAAATAAAGACAAAGAATAAGAAATCATGAAATAAAAACAAGCATAAATGATAAGCTATATAGGAAAAAACTAGTTCAAAAATTGGAAATGAAAAAGATAACCACTGAAATAAAAAAGGAATCGATACTATAATGTTTAGTGCGAAGTAAAAAACTTTTTTAATTAATGTATTTATTTTAGAGAGAAAGAAAGAGAGAGAGCATGAGCAGGGGCAGGGGCATAGGGAGAGGGAGAGAAAAAAATCTCAAGCAGACTCCACGCCCAGCGCAGAGCCCCATGCAGGCCTCAATCTCATGATCCTGAGATCTTGACCTGAGCCGAAATCAAGAATCGGACGCTTAACCGACTGAGCCATCCAGGCGCCCCAGAAGTAAAACCCTTTTAATAGGAAAGTCTAGTTTAAAAATATAGACAATAGATGGAGAGGTTCCAATTTCTATCTAGTAGCTGTTCTCTAAAGGAAGAGAATAGGAGAAGCAGCAATATTTTGAAAAGATAATTGTTAAGAATTTTCCATAACCAAAAAAACATGAGTTCTCCAATCAAAAATTACACTCAGGGTAATGAGCGAGATAAAAAATAAATAGGACCGGGGCGCCTGGGTGGCTCAGTCGTTATGCGTCTGCTTTCGGCTCGGGGCGTGATCCCGGGGTCCTGGGATTGAGCCCCACATCAGGCTCCTCCACTGGGAGCCTGCTTCTTCCTCTCCCACTCCCCCTGCTTGTGTTGCCTCTCTTGCTGTCTTTCTCTCTCTCTGTCAAATAAATAAATAAAATCTTAAAAAAATAAAAAATGAACAGGACCGCCTGGGTGGCTCAGTCAATTAAGCACCAAACTCGACTTCAGCTCAGGTCACAATCTCAGGGTTGTGGGATTGAGCCCCGAGAGGAGCCCCATGTGAAGCCCCACATCAGGTTCTGCGCTCAGCAGGGAGCCTGGTTCAGGATTCTCTCTCTCCTTCTGCCCCTCCTTTTCTCAAATAAATAAATAACCCTTTATAAGTCAGTCAATCTGTAAGTATATTATAGTATAACACCAGAACATTACGGATAAAAAGATATTTTTAAAAATTCCCAAATCCATTGGAAAACTTTGAAGAAATGGACAATTTTCTAGAAAAATATAATTTAGTGAAACTGACTCAAGAAGGAATTGCAAGCCCAAATAAAACTACTAGCATCCAAACATTAAATTGGTAATCTCTGGCCCTGAAATACACTAGAGCTAGATGGTTTTATCTGAGAACTCCACTGCTCTAAAGTACAAGTAATCTTTATCTTATATAAGCTGTTTATAGAATAAAACAGTTTATAGTATAAAACAGTGAAACCTTATTTCATGAGGTTACAATAATCCTAGAATCAACAGGACATGGGTAATACAAGAAAAGAAAATGACAGAAAATTTTTTATGGACATACATGCAAAATAATATATATAAATATATACAAAAATAAAAATAAACTTTGGCAAAATAAAACAGCATTGTACTAAAAAACACACCATGAGTAAAGGGTTTGTTCCTGGGGATCTTAGCCTGATTGGGCTAGCCCATGAGGCTTAGAAGAAAATACAAAAAATTGTCTATATAGTAAGATTGCTTAAACAAGACACCAGGAGCACAATTCATAATAAGAACTAAGAAATAAGAGAACGATGTAATAACTATTTTTTCTATCAAGTTGACAATATGAAAAATGTTTGATACTACAAAGTATCAGCAGACAGGTGGGAAAACAGCCATGCTCACATACTAATAAATTGCTGTAACTTCTTTGCAGAGCAGTATTTCCCACATCCATCAAAAATGTATAAGATAGAAATCCTTTCAGATCTAGTGTATCATGTATAAACGGCCATTTAGAATAACAAGATAGCTCTGTGTGTTCATACGGCAGAATTTCACACGAACGCACCAATTTTAGATACACCGACACAAGTAAGTGCTTAAGAGAAAGCACACTTGCAGCTAAGCAGCACCTTTTAAAGGCCACCCAGGGATCCTGCTCTGCTGGGAGCCTGCTTCTTCCTCTCCTACTCGCCCTGCTTGTGTTCCCTCTCTCACTGGCTGTCTCTCTCTCTGTCAAATAAATAGATAAAATCTTAAAAATAAATAAATAAATAAACAAACAAATAAATAAATAAATAAATGCCACCTGGTAATGCAGGGGGTGAATGCACTCGTGCATGCTGAACTTTGGAGCAGGGAGGGCTGCTGAGAGAGGCAGGAGGTGTGACAAGAGAGGGAGGGATCACGGCAGGCCTCCCGGAAGATGTGATGAGCATATGTGAACAAAAAGGTATGAGCAGCTCCAGGCAGAAGGACTGACACATTCTAAAGCCGGGGACTGATAATTAAATGTCTGGTGAACACAACTGAATGGGGGCCTGCTGTGGGGCGATGGGGACGCGGGGGGGAGGGAGGTGGAAGGAGCTTTCCTAGGAGGAGGACCAGTGCTCAGAAGAGAGGGATCTTCCCCAGCCAGAGAACCCCCAGGCCACGGGAGTGTTTAGATTTGCTACAGTAAGCCAGTAGGCACGGTGGGTGGGGTTTTTACCTGGGGAAAGGTAAAATCCAAGTGGCACCTTCAGGAATTTTTTTTAAAGGTCATCCTGTCATCTGTGGTTAGCAGGGACTCGCTGTTGTAGTCCTACCAGGAAGGACAACAGACCTAAATTTGAGTTTGGTCAGTGGAATAGCAAGGATATCTACTCCTCTCAATGACAAAATCTCTGTTAGTCTGGAAACTTAATTTTTTAAAAAGTTTATTTATTTATTTGACAGAGAGGAGAGAGAGCACAAGGAGAAGGAGCTGGAGAGGGAGAAGCAGGCTCCCCACTGAGCAGGGAGCCTAGTGCGGGCCTCGATCCCAGGACCCTGAGATCAAGACCTGAGCCAAAGGCAGATGCTTAACTGACTGAGCCACCCAAGCGCCCCATGGAAAATTTAAATTTTAAAATTAAATATATCTTGGTACAATGGATAGTTATAGGGGGAATGTAAATCGTATTTTGGAATTAATCAAGTCTTATTTTCTTAGAGTTATCCTGGCTTGTGACAAGGTAAAGAGAATTAATGCAGCTTTTAAGGAAAGGGTACAAGAACTAAAGGACTTGAGAAAGTGTCCTGGTCGCCATCAGTCCCTTCATGATTATAGGGTTTTTTCCTCCCTCTTCTAAATTCATCTCAAGAGAGGGCTTTTAGGGGACCTTCCAAAGGTTAGCACTGCATAAATAGACGGCTTAAGAAACAGAACCACTGACAAAGAAATGCCACCCAAGGCCTGAGCCCCCAAATTACCTGC
The DNA here is from genome assembly GCF_017311325.1 of Ursus maritimus. Taxonomy (NCBI): domain Eukaryota; kingdom Metazoa; phylum Chordata; class Mammalia; order Carnivora; family Ursidae; genus Ursus; species Ursus maritimus. The sequence continues at coordinate 62,466,248 of NW_024426552.1, read as the reverse complement.
ACTTCCAATGCTGAGCCACAAAAGGAGCCCCCACGAGCATAAGTGTCTCTCCCAGAGTCCTGGGGGCATCGCTGAGCTGCAAGTCTCAGAGTTGGGGAGAAGCAGACTCCTACAAGCCAGGCGCTCGACGTTTCGGACACCAAACACCCACTTGGGTCTCACTAATCATTAACTGGCCTCTTGACCTGTAGAAGAAAAATGAACTCTCCCTATCTGTTTAACCTCCACAGTTTGTTGGTTTCTTCCTCTCAACAAAAATAAATACACTTTTCTTTTCTTTTTTTAAAGCAATGGACGTTGAAACTCATTGTCCTTCCTCTCTGAGCCAAACAGCATCAGGAAATGATTTCCTGCACCTCTCCCACTTCCCATTGTAAAATGTTAGTAAAAGCCAAGGCAGAAGTCTTTCATCTCTAGGTGATGACAAAACCCTCATCGTACTGGAATCGTCTGTGGACATGTTTGTCTCCGCAGAAAGATTCTGAGCAGGCACAGACCTGCTCCTTTCATTTCCTTTCAGTTTTTGTTTTTGTTTTTTGAGAGAAAGAGAAAGAACGCAAGCTGGTGGGGTGAGGGGGTGGGGGGAGCTCTGGAAGAGGAACCAAGGTGGGGGAGGGGGTTAGAGGGAGAGGGAGAAGCAGACTCCCCGCTGAGCAAGGAGCCCAGCCGCAGGGTTGGCCCCAGGATCCCGGGATCATGACCTAAGCCAAAGGCAGACGCCCATCCGTCGGAGCCACCCAGGCGCCCTCCTTTCAGCTTTGAATCCCCAGGGCCTAGAACAGAACTGAACCGATAATATGTGTTTAGTGTATATTTAACAGAAAGAGTGGAAGAATATGAAGTTTGCCTCTGAGAGTACTGTCTTTTCATAGACTCTTGGAGCTAGAGGTAAAGCCCAGCCTCTAAAGAGAGACATTCAGCTTCTTAAATTCTCGAATAAAGAAACTGAACAGTAGAGAAAGAAGATGACCTATAGAAACCCTGTTGCTAGAAGTGGCTGAGCTGGCCTGGAACCAGGGCGTTTCCCATATACCACATGGCCTCTCCACCCAAAGAAGCGGCAGAAACCACAGAGAGCTAGTCTAGGCAGGTCAGGGGCAAGGGGAAGGCAAGGTACTTGCCCAACACTCCTGAAATTGTAGCATGTGCTACGAGGCAGAGAATCTGCCAACAGGACGGTACTAAACTTTTCAGACGATGGCTCCGGGAGGTGAGCACAGCTTTAGGGCGTAGAGAGGTTAAGTAACTTGCAGAAGGTCATGTAGCGTTGGCACAAGCTAACCACAGTGGCCATGCTCTGAACCACTGCACCAGATAGTAACAGCCCCCAAAGAGGCGTTGGTGCCATGTCAGCGCGGCTGTGCCAGGCCTGTCCAGGATGGGGATAAATGGCTCTGGAGGGGCCAGCCCCGGCTTCCCCTCGTGCTCGTGATCCCTGCTCAAGCACTGCTGCCACCAGGAAGGAGCGGGGCCGTAAATAGGGCACTACTGCAGGCTGCTCCGGTGTCACAGACCATGCCAGGTGTGGTAGTCCAGGTCCTCGGGGAAGAAATGCCAAGACGGGACCAGATGAAAAAGATTTACGGTGATAACACCTGTGAAGAATAAGGGGAGCTAAAAAAGTTAGAGACAGCCCTTAGACAGTGATGCGGGTCTGACACCTGTGAAGGAGAGGGGGAAGGAAAGAGGAAGACATTGAAAAGCCTTGGACTGCCTCACGGTTCCTGGAATGTTCTGGCAAGGGAAATGGGGAATCCTCAAGCTGAAGTTTCTCCTTAATGCAGTCCTGTGTCTTACAGGAATGAACCTGGATTAGCATCTCCACCCTGCTCCGTCACTAGCTGGGGTCAGTCTCCGCACAAAGATGAAGGGAGATCCAGAAAGGCAGCAACTGGGACCATCAGTCAATTAGCTTTCCCGTGGTAGCAGACTGAGGGCTGCATTTTCACAGCCACTCACACCACCTCCAGAGCTGGCACACCAGTTACTGCTGTTACCCCAGCATGGTATTCCTTCTGGGCGGCATCAACACAGCTGACATCCCTTACCCCTTCGTCAGCTAGAACAGTGCTGTCTGGGTGGGGTTGGAGCGCTCCCGTGCAGGACCCCCACCTCAGCATCACCCAGAGAATCTCCGGTGTTGGGCCCAGGATTCTGCAGTTCCAGCAAGCTCCTCACATGCTTGTACACATGCTAGAACCACAAGTTTTCTGTTAATTCTTACTACAGTCATCTCCATTTTACCAGGGAGGAGATGGAAGCTCAAAGAGCCCAGCAGTGTGGGAGCATAGCTGGAAGGGGCCAAGGAAGGGGGGGGGGCTCCTGGAAAGTGAGACAGGCAGATTTTAGAAGGTGAGGTTGTCAGGAGACACTGAGGAACACCAATTATATTCAGTGTGTATGGTCTCTCTCCCCCAAGGGGAATGTTAGCCTCAGGACAAAATTTGGGTCTCTTCTGCTCAATGAGGTGTCCCTAGAGCCTAGCACGGCACCTGCTGCAAAGCTGGTGCTCAGTATTTATCAAGGGACGGCGCGGTACATCTGGTAGTGTGCTCACCTGGACAGGACAGTGGCAAGGGGCCCGATTGGAGATAACACTCAGGCCCCCATTGTCATGTGCAGACAGGTGTTCAGTTCCAGTGCTCACTACTCAGAGTTCCCTGCTGTGTACTCAGTGCTTAGAACAGTGTCTGGTATATAATAGCTGCTCACTAAATACTTGAAAAAAAAAGAGAGGCATGGGGCGCCTGGGTGGCTCAGTTGGTTAGGCATCTGCCTTTGGCTCAGGTCATGATCTTGGGGTCCTAGGATCGAGTCCTGGGTCGGGCTCTCTGCTCAGCAGGGAGTCTGCTTCTCCCTCTCACGCTCCCTTTGTACCCTCCATCTCTCTCTCAAATAAATAAAATCTTTAAAAAAGAGAGAGAGAGAGAAGAGGAAGAGAAGGGAGAGGCTGGGGGAAAGGGGGGGGAGACATCTAGGCTACCATCCTGGAGTCCACTGAATCCCCTTCAGCAGTCCCTGTCTGCCTGTTCCCAGCTCAGATTCCCAGCTCCCCCACCTTCTCTCAGGATCCCTAGCAGACAGCTCCATAAGTGAATATGCCTTTATTATGTGTGTGTGTGTGTGTGTGTGTCTGTGTGTGTGTGTGTGTGTGTGTGTGTGTGTCCCTGTGTGTCTGTGGAATCACTGCCTTCACCATAGGGGTGGGGGCGTGGGCATACAAACTAATGTAATAACCAATATGAACTAATTCTAGGAAATAATTCTAGGCCTCACCAGCTTAGGACTATAAAATGAGGTCACATTAATTTTTAAAGTGTGTTTACCCCTCCATGGGTAAACTCAGAAGCTCCCCAAGCCTGTTCTTCTGGTACTTTATGGAAGCTTCATCACGTAGGCATGATCACTCATTAACTCCATTTTCAGCCCCTCTCCCTTCAAGAGAATGGGGAGCAGGGCTGAAAAATCCAAGCTTCCAATCATGGCTAGGCCTTTCTGGTGACCAGCCCTCATCCAGGAGCCATCCGGGAATCCACTCAGAGTGACCTCATTAGGACAGAAGACTCTTATCACCCAAGAAATTACAAGGGTTTCAAGAGCCCTGTGTCAGGAACTGAGGTCAAAGACCAAATATTAGAACTAAAGATGCTTCTAGTGCTCTTATAACGTAGGAAATTACAGGGGTTTCGGGAGCTCTGGGACAGGAACCAAGGACAGACCAATATGCATATTTTCTATTATCTCACACCTATTCTCATCCTCACCACAGCCTTGAAGGTGGGCACCGGCTCCAAAGTACATTCCCTCCATAACCCGAGGCTCAGAGGGGTAACTCTCATGCCCAGGAGCAGAGCCAGGTTTCAATGGCAGGTCTTCCTGCGAAACAGCACAGAATGTGCCTTTTCTTAGGTCTGATTACCTGCAAGAAGGAAAACATACATGCCTTCGGAGAATGCCTTCCTCCCGGTTTTCTGGATTCATGGCTGGTGTGAAGTAAGGGACACCAGAAAGCACATCTCAACCCAAAATGTCACCGTCACTAGAGCAGTCTCCAGTAGACATCATCCTGCTAGAGATTCATTTGTTCGCTTTAGTCATGTTTCCCGATTTCATTCATTCACTGCCACCTTCCCTATTCTTGCCATGTCCACTTACCAGCTGTGCTTACATGTCTTTCAAGTTTTCATTTAAATAAGCTTTCATAAATGTACTTTAGTAGGACAATTTGTATTAAAGAGAAGACACAACTAGCCCCTGAAGTGGTCTGACAAGCAGAATGTCCCCACTGCCTGCTGGCATTAGCCATGGGAGATGGTTGCCCATATACCATCCAAAATGATGGGAAACCCTGGTTTGAAGCATGGGCCTCTATTCAAAGCACAAACCTCTATCCACAGCTCTGTCCTCTATCCACAGCTCTGTAGCTCAGGAGAAACAATAGGGTTCTTTATTGGATTCTGCCCAGACAACCTCATTTTTGACTCGTGTTCTTTGGACGTTAGAGTTGTGAGTCCATGGGCGCCAAGCCCAGAGACCCTGAGAGCGGACACTTGCCTGAGAGTGCTCTGCCTGTGCAGAAGATGATACGGAAAAAGAAAAAGGTGAAGTGGGAACCTTAAGTAGGGCAGGTGTAACCAGCACAGTGTGGAGAGAGAAGTCCCAATCGTGGCCCAGGCATCAGGTTGGGTGTCTTTGGTGTCGGAGGAAGAGGAGGCTCTCTGAGGAGGGGAGGGATGCTGAGAGGAGCGTGAAGATTCTGTCCATTTCACAGTCTGACCTGGCCTCCGTTCTGCCCCTCCCGACCCTTGCACCCAAATCCACATTTGAAGTCCTGATTTCACCTCAGAGGTGTGGGTAGGTGAACAGAGGGCACAGGCTTCTCCCATCACCATGTAATTCTTGGGTTTCATTTTGGCCTTGCCTAAGGAAAGTGTTCTAACTACAGCTAACAGTTGTAGTGTGATAGGACTGAAGACACATGGCCTGGGTTTAAAGCCCAGCTCCTTCTCAACTAGATGTGTGACCTTGGAGAGACGGCAGCTTCTCGTAGCCCCATTTCTTTATCTGTTGACAGGTTGTGGTGAACTACCTGACACAGGGCAGCTTTCTTCCTCCTCTTCTTTTTCCTTCTCCAAATGGAAAGAGTCTATCCTACTCCCTAGGTGTCACTTCTCCCAACCCCCAAGCCCTAAGGATAAAAAATGACGGCCAGGCTCTCTGCGAAACCCTACCTGGATGACCCTGGATTTAGAAACAGACCCCAGCAGCCATGCCTTGAGGAGCTGATTCAGTGGGCTGGTTGGGTGTGAAATCATCCGAATCTCCATTTCTTCCCCCACACTCATGCTAGCTCTGTGGCTGTCTCTAAAAAGATGCACGTTTACCCTGGAGAAGTAGAGAAAGAAGTAAATGGAGAATATGGTGGCTGAAGAAGCTTGGAGAGGGTGGATGAGCCCAATGCTAACTTCTCAGATCTTAAGAAAAATATTGCCAAGACTTCTAGATGACATCTAGCAATCTTAGATAACAAAGAAGGCAAATGAAGCACCATCCTATAGCAGGCAGAAAATATATAATTAATCCTGGAATGTTATACATGACCTATTCTCTGTTTTAGTACACATGTATTAACTTGATAAGCATCATAAATTCATATGTGCATCAGATCATTTTTTAATTTACTTTAACATGCATATAAGGATGCCTGGGTGGCTCAGTCAGTTAAGCATCTGCCTTTAGCTCATGATCCAAACATCCTGGGATTGAGCCCAGCGGTGGACTTCCTGCTCAGTGGGGAATCTGTTGCTCCCTCGGCCTGCTGCTCTCCCTGCCTGTGCTCTCTCCCTCTCTAACAAATTAATAAAATATTTTTTTAAAAAAAGAACATGCATATAATTAAGTTTATTATCTCTTCCATCTGTTCATTCTCATTCTTCCTCCTTCTCCACACACACACACACACACACACACACACACACACTGGCACTCATAGTCAGGAGCAAAGGCAGAGACCATGAGTCAGATGTAGGCAGGTGGGCAGAGGTGGTGAGTGTGCAATTGTTCTCTTCTGTTTGCTTCTTTTTTCTCAGAGACATAGCAAGCAAGGTTGCCAGTTGAGAGTAAAGTCTAAAGAGGAGATTTTGAGGTTTGAGAAAAAAAGAGTCTGAAAATCTGAAGTCTTTTTTGAAGTGTCCCTGTGATGAAAAGAGTGAATCTCAAAGCAAATATAAGAGGATCTCTCGAGTCTTTCTCCGGTGTCCCCATCCCACCCCTCTCCCCCTCCTCCTCCACTGCTTTCTAAGGGACTGCAAGGACTTGGAAAGACAATTCCCAGCAGGATTTAAGAGGAGGTAGCAGAACTGCTCTGTTATCAGACCTCCCCTCCCCACCTCCCCCAGCTGAAAACTAGCGATCTGAATGAACAATAGAGAGTCACAGTTCCGTGGGGGGTTCTCCCTTAGCTTCTTGAAAGCGAAGAAGAGGTGGTGCTCTTTCTGATTCTTCACAACAAGCCCTTGAGTGAGGGGCTACCCACTGAGGTTAAAGGTGACCACATCAAGGTCACGTCGACACCTATTTCTGAGTTGGATGGGTCAGGGCCTATTTGAGAGGGATGGGCAGAAAGTAAGACAGCAGCAGGTGGGAAGCCTGCACTCCCACTGCTGGTCGTGAGCAGGAAGGATGAGTTTCCCCTGGGCTGAGTGGACTCCTCAGAAGACAACTGTCTTGAGCTTTCCTACCAGTGCTCCACCAATGAGAAAGATCTCAGGGCAACCCTTGAGAGGAGCAAGGAGCCTAGAAAAGCGAGGGGAAGAATGTCCCCATTTCTCCTCTAAGTTCTTTTGGTTACAGGACAGATGGTGGTGGGGAGGAAAGAGGATACAACATTAAAGTTTTAGAATTGATAAAACTGGACTAGGATTCCCACTTCTGGATAAAAATCCAAAGGAAATCAGGGGCGCCTGGTGACTCAGTCAGGCATCTGCCTTTGACTCAGGTCATGATGAGGGTCCTGGGATCAAGCCCCATACCGGTCTCCCTGCTCAGTGGGGAGTTTCGTTGTTCCTCTGCCCCTCCCCATACTTGTGCACACACTCTCTCTTAAATAAATGAATGAAATCTTAAAAAAAAAAAATCCAAAGGAAATGAAAACGAGGTCTCAAAGGGTCTGCACTTCTGTGTTCACTGCAGCATTATCTACAACAGCCAAGAGACGGAAACAACCTAAGTGTCAACAGATGAACGGATAAAGAAGATGTGGTATATATATACACATTCAATGGGTATCGTTCAGCCCCGAGAAAAAAGGAAATCCAGCCATTTGCGACAACAGGGATAGACGTTAAGGCGTTATGCTACGTCAAACAGCCAGACAGAAGAAAAGACAAATACTGCATGGTATCCCTTATATGTGGAATCTTCAAAAAAAAAAAAAAAAAAAAAGGTCACGCCCATAGAAATGACTCATAGAAACAGAGTAGGAAGGTGGGGGCTGGGAGGAGGGGAAATAGAGGGAGGTTGGTAAAAGGGTACAGACTTTCAGCTGGAAGATGAATAAGGTCCAAGCATCTGAGGTAAAACATAGTGACAACAGTTGATAACGCTGTACTGATAACTGAAATTTGCTGAGAGCAGAACTTAAATGTTCTCACCACCCCCTCACAAAGGTAAGTATGTGCAGTGATGGGTGTGTTCATTCATTAGATGGGAGGAGTCTTGTCACAATGTATATGTACATCAAAACACCACGATATACTTTAAATACCTTACAATTTTATATGTCAATTATGCCTCAATAAAGCTGAAATTAAAAAAAATACTGGACTGGGATCAACTGGATTAGGTTCTTAATATGCTCCCCTCCTCCCACCAAAAGACCAAAAACTATGTGATCTGCTAAGGGACAGGAAAAGCAGCTTTAACAGGGTACTCTGCAGGCAGTAATGGAGGAAAAATAAAATCATTTCATGTTTGTTTCTCACTAAACTCAGACGATTTACCAAACCAGATACAGACGTAGAACAGGTCATGTCTCAGATTCCACTTGTTAAAATTCTCTCCTGTTTTCTATACTGTAAGATGTAAGCATCCCAGGTCTGCTGTTTGGTTAGTGCTAAGAGAATTCTATTGTTCCACCTTGAAAGTGCAGACTCCAAACTACTGGGAAAAGAAACCTCAGAAAGACAAAGAGAAATGCTTCCTCTTTTCTTACATTTGCAGAAAAGCACCCACTGTTCTGTGCTACAAAGTCAGTTCTTACCAAGTGGGAAATCGAAAGCAGTCATGAGGGTCTCCAACATTTTTGCTCAGGAATCTTGTGTAAATATGTATATACTATGTGTTTTCTGATTCTAAAACTGTCCTCAGAATACTTTTACAAAGGAGTCCTTTAAGACATGGGAATTTAAGAAGTTAATAACATTGTTCTGTGACTTGTAGCTCAGCACCCTTGAAAGTCTGCAACTCCAGCTGGTTGTCTTACTGAAGAATCTATTTTCGTACTCATAACATTTAAAACATGTTTGTTTTCTGAAATATTTAAATACATATGAGTTTTTGGAGCCAGAAAATGAACTTTGGAATTTCCTTCTCCCTTTATGTGTAAAAGACTTATAAATCCCATGTCTTTGTCGGAGTCCTGCTGCAAATATGGAGCTGAGAGCTCTGTCTCATGCAAGTTGGCACATGTGCGTGGTTAAAACATCAGACTCTCCATCTCTCCCAGTGCATCACACGTCACTCTGGGCAACCGTAAAGTAGCAGGTGTCTGAAACAGATGTGGAAGTGCATGTTGAAAGCATTCACATCCACACAACTTGATGAATGTCCAAAGTAAATATTTATTGAAGGTCTCTCATGGGCCAGGCAGGGAGGCCACAAAGAGAGTAAGACAATTCCTCACAAGGAAACTGAGACTGTCCTCAGAAGACACCCAATGCCCACACAACAGGATCGGTGTGGTGACTGGGCTGGAGACAGTGGCCAAGTGCCTGAACAATCAGAGGAGGTTTCACCTAGAAGGTTCTACCTGAGCTGGGGCTTGAAGGATGAGTAAGAATCTACCAGGTGAAAAGGAGAGGGAAGAGCTTCAAGATATGAAGAAAGGGGGTGTGCGTGAGTAGAAGTTCAGCATGATTGATTTGTTATTTGTAAAGAGAATTCTGGAGGGCAAGGAGGAAGGCAAGACTGGAGTTAAGGCACCAGGCAGGTTAATTAAAAACCTTCATTTCATACATACAGATTCACTACCTCCCGTGTTCCCAGGCACAATGCTAGGTTGTGTCTGGAGGAGAATAAAGGCAAGCAGACAACAACAAAACTGGCAATACAGCCAGTAATGTACAGAGTGCAGCTAGGAGCAGCACCTCCCTAGACCTGAGTAGCTTGGACTGCAGAAATCCAGCTGAAAGATGGTTGGTGCAAAAAGGTTAAAGAGGTAGTAGATGCGAAGGATATTGACGAGGTAGAACCACCTGGCAGATGCTGTTGGGACGCCACGTATCACCCTCCCTGTTCCCATGCACTGTCCAGCTAGCCACTGCAAGCAACTCTGAGTCTTTGCTGAAGACATCTGGGTTTGGTTTGCACAAGGGACAGGCCAAGAAGTCCCAGGGAGCTGACATCCCTAGGAGAGGTCCTCAACCACTGTCAGATGGACGAGGGCGGATAAACACCTCAGGTTTGCTTGCCCCTCGTGTAGGACAACTCTGAGCAGTGGCTTACACAGAGAACCCAGATGGACTAAGTCCCAACTGCCCACAGTGGTAACTTACTCAGTAACACACCTTGTACTCGCCTCCCTCCCCTCCCTGTCTCACTTCCCCATTCTCCTACCACTGCTTCCTGGAATCACCTCCCCAATAAACGACTTGTCCTTAAATCCTTGTCTCAGAGTCCACTTTGGGGAACTCAACCTGAAACAAACAGAAAAAACTTAGTCAATGTTTAGATGATGAACTTGAAGACTCAAATATGAAGCTTGGAGGCTTCTAGCCTGGGGAGACGCTGACCCTGTCAACTGAGATAAAGATTCTTCAGGATAGAAAGAGGGACAGATTTGGGAGGATGAGGATGAATTTGGAAAGAGGAGCTTCAGGTGCTCAAGGGACAGGTCATCTCAAAATTCCTAGAGTACAGGGTTAAAACTCTTGGGAAAAACTGAAAAGAAACGGGACCACACAAGAGGGAAAAAACCCACACGAAATGACATCACACCTCCCTAAAGGGTGATTACAGTATCTTCTTTTGACCCCAGAGCATACAAAGCCCTGGCTGTCTTCTCCAGCCGGTTTCTGTATTCCAGTTTCTCATAGTTGGAGGGCCTCACTCCTTTCAGACCATACATAACTCCCCACCAGCAACCAGCAATAGCAGCTGTAGAATCGCTGTCTCCCCCATGGAAAAAGGCTCGGTGGGCAAGCTCCTTCCAGGAGTCTCCCGCAGCCAGGATGGCATCGTAGGCAATCATGGGGGCGTCATGTCCACTGCTGCCACCCCAGCCAGAGTAGCTCACGGAGGTATAGAACTGATCCCTCTCCTTCACATCAAAGGGCTTGGGGAAGATAGGGGTTGATTTGCCATCCAAAATCCCTCTAAGTTTTAGGTATTTTTCCCATTGGTCTTGGAAGTAGGACCTGTAAGAAGGAAAAATTCTACAGTCAACTGAAAAAATAAATTTGAGAGCCATAAGGAAAGGTACCAGATAGATGTGTGCACAGGGAAAATTCTAAGATGACTTCAACTTCTTGAACTAATATCAAAATTGTATTAAAAACTCAAAATGAGCTCTACATGGCATTTGTCCAATAAATTTTTGCCAAGGATTAATATAAACAAGCACTGATACCTGTTGCTAAATAAAGAAGATACATATGAAGTTCAAGGTGAGAAATGAAGGTCTATTCTTCCTGAATTGAAAATAGTGTCAAATGTCACCTTCCAAGGGTGAAACTTATTTATTTTACTTTATTTTCTTTTTCTTTTTTTCTTTTCTTTTCTTTCTCTCTCTCTCCTTCCTTCTTTTTTTTCTTTCTTTTTTAAATAGGCTCCCCGCCCAGGAGTCCAGTGTGTGGGTCCTGAATTCACAACCCTGAGATCAAGACTGGAACTGAGATTAACAGTTGGAAGTTTAACCAACTGAGCCCCCCAGCTGCCCCTTTATTTATTTTTTAAATTTTATTTATTTATTTGACAGAAAGAGAGCATGAGCACAAGCGGGGGTAGCAGCAGGCAGAGGGAGAGGGAGAGCAGGGAGCCTGACATGGGACTTGATCCCAGGACCCTGAGATCATGACCTAAGCTGAAGGCAGACACTTAACCAACTGAGCCACCCAGGCACCCACTTTATTTTCTTAATAAAACTTGTATATATTTAAGACATACAATATGATAATTCACAGATACATAGTAAAAAGGTTACTATAATCAAGCTAACACATCAACTCCATATATACTTATATTGTTTTTTCAAGATAAGTGACCACAGATGATTTCAGCAGAAAGCTTCTGGATCCTTTTATTCTAAGAAATGTGACATGAGCTCACCAACAAGGGAAACTGTGGCTTCACTACTTATTAACTAGCTAGTGAGAAAACCTATCTCTTGGGCACTGTAACCAAGGATTTCAAAACATTTTGTGTCATGACAACACTGAAGAAACACGTTCCAGGAAAGCAGGAAAGTTCATAGCAGTATGAACTCAGCAGGACAGGACAGCCACAAAACCGACAGAAGGCTGGAATACAGAACAGGATCGCTACACACCAGGGAAGAGCTGCAGGTGTACTACTCATTGAGGTCTTCACTGGCTACTTGGTGGCAACCACTGCTGGCACTGAACTTGAAACGCTTAGCAGGTGGCAGGGGGAGGGGCGGTGCTGGATGCAGCAGGTAACAAAAATGGATGGTGAAAACCAGGATGGTTGCTTTAATCTATGAATTCTAAGCATACATGTGCATGCACGTGCACACTCAGATTCAATCATTTTCTTTTTTTAAATATTTTATTTATTTATTTTAGATAGAGTGCGTGAGAGAAAGAGAGCACAAGAGCGGGGTGGGGGCCAAGGGAAAGGGAGAAGCAGGCTCCCTGCTGAGCAAGGAGCCCAATGTGGGGCTCGATCCCAGAACCCTAAGATCATGACCTGAGCTGAATGCAGACGCTGAACCGACTGAGTGACCCAGATGCCCCCCAGACTCAATCATTTTCCAGCAGGAGCGTGCACCTACCAACTTACCAGTGTTGAAGATTCTTCTCCAAAAAGTAGCCTGACTGGATAATGTACTTTTTAGCTTCTGGTAGCACCTCCATCAGTCCTTTTCCCCATTGCCTAGGAGGCTTGCCGTTCACAGCATAGGCTGTAAAAAGAGCAGAAACGAGGGCTCCCAGGTAGCCTGTAGGGTGGTGGTGGGTCATCCTGCCACTCTCGATGCTAACCTGGATCAGTGTGTCCAGCTGGCTGCGGTGAGGGAACCGGAGGCCGATGCACATGGCACGCATGGCAGCCCCGCAGCCACCCTCGTGGATGTTAAAGGGAATCCTCCAGCCATTGGCCTCATCCGGCTTCAGCAGCAAGGCATTCTGCACTGAAGCACCCCCTGGCAAGAGTCGGGTAGAGAAGAGGGTCCATGTAACCAAAGCAAAGGCCCGTGCAGGAGGAAAGAACCAAGCTTGGTCTCTAAGTTTCTTTGATGGAAAGGGAAAGCCCCAAAATATGATGAATGCCCCCAAACTCCAAACGCCAAGCCCACACTGTTCCTTACTTTCTATATAACCCCTAGCATGAGAAGATTGATGATACAAGAATCAGATTCATATAAAGAGTCTTGGAATCTTTATCAGTTAATACTGAGACATCAAAATAACTCAAAAAGGTAGGTTTAACATATTATTGTCTTTTCTTAAATGACTAAGCTAAGGCTCAGAGCTTAAGAACCTTGCTCAAAATCACTTAACCAGCTAGCTAGTGGCCCCATCAAAACCATCAGACTCTGAGCCCAAGCCCTTAGAGAACCCAACGAGAACCTGACCACTGGAGATCCTAAATGCCAGAAAGAGGCTGCAGGTTCTAGAGTGAGGAATACCAGGCTTGGAAAAGGAGCAATGGGTCCAGAGCAACAATGTGCCTTTGGGTGCCCTGTGTGTTTTTTGTAAGCCTCATTTTTTAATTTAATATATAATATCTTTCCTTATCAGTCAATATTTATCTGCATGATTTTAAATGGCTGTGAATGTATCACCATAATTAAATAGATTAGAGAACATTTAAATTGTTTCTATTTCTATCACAACCATAAAAAACAACTGTCTCCTTGATATTTAAATCTCAATCAATATTTTTAATGAGTGCCTTCGGCCTGCTTTATTCTCCACCTGCCTGTGACTTCCACTGGCTGCACTCACCTGGTGCCCGGCCATCCATGTCTTCCATGCAGTCTTGGTAATGCTTAGCAAGTAAGGAATACAGGTGAGCCAAATCCAAGACTTTGCCGGCTTCCACGAGAGCTTCTGCCGTGGCCAAGTGCATCACCGTGTCATCGCTGACTCTCCACCCCTCCACATCTATGGCGTCCAACCCACCACGCTGGGCCAGCTGCCGGTGAATCTTTTCCCCATCCCGGAGAAACTCCCACTTCCCGTTGAAGTACCCCAAGGCATCTCCAGCTGCACTCAGCACCATGGCAGCCACATACCTCTCCATCAGTCCTTCACACATGGTGGGGCTGTCCCTGCGGGAATATTAAGATATAGAGAGGATGAGGAAAAAGAAGAATCAGAAAAAATAACGGCCCTTATCTACCTGTTACTGAGCACTCACTACTTGTAGGTGTTGAATTAAGTGCATCTCATTTAATCCTCACAACTGCTCTACAAGGAATGTATTGGACCCACTTTGGAGGTGAGTACACTGAGGATCACCAAGAGAACACCGTATCAGAAACGTGATGTGCCTTGTCTTAGGTCACAGAGCTAATAAGTGGCAGGGCTGGGACCACAGCTTAGGTCCATCTGACTCCACAGCCAACGATTTTAATTATGACCCCACCTTTGCCTCTCTGTGAGCGGCAAGCCCATTAAATTCTGCGAGACGAACCAAGCTTGTCATTTTCTCTCTTTAGTTGGGATTTGGCCTTGGAAGTGCACCCTTCCTTTATTAAATAGGAGTACTTTCCATTGGCATCACAATGCACAGTTTGCAAAGCACCTGCACATTCTCTGTCTTGGCAGTAAGCCAGGATGACAATATGCATTTGACAGATAGGAAAACTGAGGCTCAGAGAGGGTAAGTTCACACAACTAGTGATGGAGGCCCTGAGAAGTGAATCTTCTGACTCCAGGCCACTCCTCCTCAGCGCAGATCTACTCACCTTGGGCAACCTCTTTGTGCCTCAGCCTTACATCTCCAAAATGGTGACAAAATAGTAACAACCTCATTGGTTTGTTGTGAGAAGTAAATAAATTAATTTTTGTAAAGCACTTACAACAGTGCGTAGCACACAGTAAGCACCATTTTTATTCATACTCAACCAGGGGAAAAGATTTTTCTGTTATTGAACTAGAATACTTTCTCCTCACAACCTTCCTTTCGACAACAATATTTTAATTTTGTCTTCCTGCTAAATGACTTGACTTCTAGAGTCTTGGGATCTCAGCTAATATTCCCTCCACGAACCTAACCCCTGCTGAAGTGCTGGCTTCCCCAGAGGCGCATTTCCAATTCTCCACCATGCCCTATTGGGTACAGCATTCATGTTCAAAGCCCTCCACCCTCTGCCCCAACTCTACCCACCTACTTCACTTGTAGGGGCCAGGCCCTTTTAAACTCCCCGCTGCAGGTGGGCTGCACTGCTGTGGGCCAGGGAGTGCAGGCTGGCAAGCACCTGGGGAGGAGTAAATAATGAAGACAGGTTGATACCAAATACCAGTTACTGACCTTGATGCGTCTCTTGACTCACAAAGGTATTCGTAAAACGTTATTTATATATTTTATTATTTACAAACGACGCCTAGGAACTGGAGTTCCGGGCCACTAGACCTGTCTCTGCCAAGAATCAGGTGTATGATTGTGGACAAGCCACCCACTTTGGACCTTGATTGTCCCGTCTATAAATAGAAGAGTGGGGGCTCCCATCTTGCGCTGAGACCTTTGGAGACCAAGCTTAGTCGGCTTTTAAGGATCAACTTTTAATCCCCTGTATTCCCTCTCCCAATGTCCTCAGCTTCTATTCTACAAATCCTTCTGGCTCTACTCGAAAGCGTGTTTTGTGAGTTGCAAGCAGGGGTGGGGGACGATGACCACCTCTTCCCTTGGAAATTCTCTTGTAACATTTACATGTACTGCTCTCAGCCTCCCGCCTTCAGAACAACCATTATTCTTAAACTCTTCTACCGTTTACAGTCTTAGCCCCGAACTATATAGTCAAACAATTCAAAACTTCAAAACTAAGGTCTGGGCAGCTGCTTCCCGGCGGGGCGGTCCTCTCCTTTTGTGTCTGTGTGTCTGTGGGGTGGTGGTGGCGGTGGTGGAACACGCTTGGACGGGAGTGGGCGCCTAGTCACCGCCGGGTAGACGCGAGCGCGCGCGGGGAACGCGGGGCTGGACGGGCGGGTCTCCGGGGGAGGCGGAGGCGCGCGCGGGGATGGCAGGGCCGAGGAAGAGTCGGGGGAAGGAGGGCAGGCGGGACCCGGGCACTGCCGGGAGCGGGGCGCTCGCGGGGGGTGTGGGAGGACGGCGGAGAGGAGTACCTGACGGCCGGTACCGGAGCGCGCGAGAGACGAGGGCGGGGCCGAGAGCCAGGGGCTCAGGGAGCGCGGAGGGGGCGGGCCGCTTCCGGGGTGCGGTGGCGCAGAGCGACCCCACGGCGAGCGGAGCGCACGGGGAAAGGGCGGAGCCGCGCAGCCGCGTTCGGGGGCCCCGGTGCGACGCACGGGGAAGGAGTGCTGCGCGCCTTTCCGGCCTCGCTGTGGCCTTCTGCGCCCGAGTCGGGCCAACCGAACCGGCGGCACCGGCCACCTGGGCTGGCCACAGCGCTGGGCAGCACCTGGCATTTCGGAATATTGCGGCTCAGAGAACCAGACTCTAAGATTGAGTGACGATGACTCACCTGTAGCGCTTTGCTGACGCTGGACCTTTTGTCTGCCCAGCTTTTGTGGGTTATGGTGAGCCAGGGTGTGGCCAAATACTGGGGAAAGGGTACTGAGTGCAAGGCCTTTGTCCGGGTTCCGTAACCCCTCCCATAAAATGGGAAAATAATAGCACCTACTTCTAATGGTGGTTGTAAGGATTAAATTAATTTTAGCTCATCATTTATTTGGTAGCAGTTTAGAATTTTTGCATCCCGATAGTAAATAAAAGCAAAGAAAAACTAACAGTATTTTTGTTTGGATAAATTAATCATGTCACCCTTGAAAAGAATTAGAATCACCGTATGTAGGTATTCTCTATACTTGTCCAAAATTTTTGTTTGCTATGCCTATCTTTCTGGCTGTAATTACCCAGACTTGGCCTGAGGGTTTTGTTTTTGTTTTTAATTGAGATGCAAATGCACTCCTTTGGCGTTCTATTCAATGAGTTTTAATAAATATATATACCTGAGTACCCATAATCAAGATACAGAATATTTTCATTACTCCATAATGTTCCCTTGTGCCCTTTTCCAGTCAAACCCCCATCTCCACCTCCAACCTTAGCCAAAGTGATTTTTTAATTGTTTACAAAAAATCAAATCACTGTCAGCCTCTGAGGATGTTGTCAAAGTTACCTGGTGAGGGACATTTTTAATAAGCATTTCTATCGAACTCATCACTGTTTCAGTTTAAAATGTCTGTTGATAGCGTTCATATTACATAGTGCTCTTCCCGCAGGAATCCATGGAAAAAGTGTATCTTTGGCTTGAATATAAATAATAACCGGTTGTTCTTAAACATTAGTTTCCTTTTACTTTATGGTGCCTGTGAACCTTGCTATCACTTAGACTCCTGACTCATTCATGCTACCGAATGGCTGCAGATAGAGGATTGTCCAGGACCTCTAAGCCATAAACAGTGTTGTCATCCTTCACCACCTTGTTTTACCAGTTCCCATACTTTTATTAGCCTTCATTCCCATTGAAAGCACTTTTCTTTTTTTCTTTTTTTTTTTTTTTTTTTTACTGTGGTTGGTTTGCCTGCTGCCTTCTTTAGCATCCCAGTGCATAAGGCCAGCCAGTAGCTCCGCCTTTCCTTGGGAAGAAAATACGCCCGAATGGTAATGCCCCAGGGTTTTACTGAAACCTCTTCTTACTTCTCACAAACCTTAAAGGCTGATCTAGATGATATAAAATTTCCCGGAGGTTCTGCCCTATTACAATATGTAGATGACTTCCTTCTCTGATCCCTTTCCCAAGCCTCTTCACAGGCGGACAACATTAGTCCGGTAAAACTTTTAGCTTTAAAGGAACATAAAGTCTCTAAGGAAAAATTGTGCTTTGTTCAAACTCAGGTTTGATATCTAGGGCACCTGATTTTGGAACAAGGACTACATTTAGATCCAAATAGGCTTCATGACATCTTGAATATCCCAAAACTCAAAAACTAAGTACCAACTATGAGGTTCTTGGGGGGCTAGCTAGCTACTGACTGTGGAAATTGTCCAAATCTCTCTCGTAGGGCCCATCCCCTAGATGTTTTACTAAAAAAACTACAAACTTGACCATATTATTTAGGAAGATCAAGATGACTTAGCCTTTAAAGCCTTAAACAGAGCTTAATGAATCCCTCTGCCCGTGGATAGCCCAATGATCAATTTCTCTTTTTCCTTTTTGTATGTTAAAAAGAAGGGAATGCTCTTATGGTACTCACCCCAAAACATGGGGAGCACATTTACCCAAAGGGTATTTATTATAGCCAACAACTAGACCCCACAGTACAAGGGTACCCTCCCTTGTCTCAGACCACAGTCCTTTTAGTCAAAGCCACTGAAGAAATAATCATGAGATTGCCCCCCAACCATTCTTGCACTCCATCTGGTAGAAGCCTTTCTAAATTCTTACCATACTCAACACCTTTCATCTAGTTACCTCACCTCCTATAAAATCTTGCTAACCATTTCTCAGATTCTTCCTCACTGTAATAACCTCAACCCTGCTATTCTTCTCCCTTCCTCCACTGACAAAACCTCCCACTACTGCTTAATACTGACAATTCACCTTCTGACTCCCATAATGACTTACAGGAAACTGCTTTATCATGCTGACTTTTCATAGTTTACTGATGTTTCTTATTTATAAGGTGAAAATGATCAATATTGTGCCAGCTATACAACTGCAACTCCTTTTTGAAGTTCTTGAGGTAGCACCATTGCCTTTGGCTGCCTCAGCCCAACAGGCCGAATTGTATGCTCTCACTCAGGCCTGCATGTAACCAAGGGGCAATATCCATACTGACAGGAGATATGCCTTGGGAGTAGCTCATGACTTTGGAATGCTATGGAAACAGTGAGGCTTCCTTACTTCCAACAAATATAAAATTTAAAATGGTTCTTACCTTTAAAATGCCATATTATTAGATGCCATACTAATATTCTTAGATGCCATTCTTCTACTGGCCACTTAGGCTATTTTTCAGGTCCCTGGGCATTCTAAACACCTCACTGATGTTACTACCAAGAACACTGCGCTCAGAAGAACCAACCGCCAAGCCTCTGTCATGGTCCACAGGGATGGTTCCCCAATGATAATATAGAAAAATTTGCTAGAGATGCTCAAAAATTGGCCCCAGAAAAGGAAACTTTGGTTTGGCCCAAGTAGAAACCAAGTCCTACCAGAGGCATTAAAATTCCCCATTACTGACTATGGTACATGCATTGGATCATTGGTTCAATGATAAAATTATAACTCTTATGAACCCACACTGGTGGGAAAATAACAACAGAACTACAAAAAGTGCCTATTTTGCTTGCTCCACCTGCCCAAAATACAACCTAGAGAAATAGAAAATACAAGCGCTCCTGGACACTTTAAATTCCCCAGTGGGAATGGGGCAAATAGATTTCATTCAGCTTTTCCCACCTCAGGGATTAAATTATGTTTTAGTCATGGTTCGTAAGTTTTCTCACTGGACTGAAGCTTTTCCCTGTAGGCTAACTACTGTCTCTTCTGTGGCTAAAATCCTATTAGAAAATATTATCCCTACCTGGGGAACCCCCCTCGAACTCCACAGTGACTGGAGAACTCACTTCATTGGTCAAGTGCTTCAAAAGGTCTGTGCTATTTGGAAAGTTCTATGACACTTTGTGCTTACACCCTCAATCCTCACGTCTAGTTAAATGCACTAATAGCATTGTGAAAGACTCAGTTGGCAGAATTTGTAGAGACTCTCCAAATACCCTGGGCCAAAGGCAATGCCATCAGTCATTCTAAGTCTCAGATCCACACCTTCTGGAACCCATAAATTCTCACCCTTTAAGATAATCACAGGGCTCCCAATGCACATGGCTCCTGTTTCCCTTGATCTACAGCTGATAAAACCAATCACTTGACTGGATGCCTAAAGTAATTTTGGATAATTGAATAGCCCCTGATTAGTGACTTGCTGAACAAGGAGGTGTTTGAATAGGCAATACCACCTGTCATATATGGATAAATTCTGGGGAATTAGATCCCCAACTGCACAAAATTAGGGAACAAGCACATTGGCTACAGTAAATTTCATGTAATGATCCGTGGTCCTTTGGCCTCTTTATCTGGTTTACCTTCAGGTTTGTGCTCCTGGTTTAGGGCCATCACACAAACTGGATTTGTCACATTACTTTTAATTCCATTTTGTATAATCATTTTTAAGCTTTGTACCTATTGCCTGTCAAGTCTTCGTAGAAGCAACATGCCCAATAGGTTGATGCTAACTTAACACTTGAAGATGATCTCCAATGGTTATTTATGACCCTGATAAGATATAAACTTTAGATAGGAAATGGCTGAGTTCTCCCTCCTACCCTTCCTTGTTGCTAAAATGTGACCTTGATGTTTTCCAACCTGTGCACTTTCCCTCTGACATGGGACATGACAATCAGGAAAGGTCCTTCCTGGCACCAAGGAACAAAACCACTAAATGCAGAAAACTGACTCCTAATCAGTGATGCTTTCAAGGAAACATCTTGAACAAAGGGGGAAATGTGAAAATGAATAAAAGAGAGCTTTGTTCAAAATGGAGTCAGGCAGCCCCGAAGAGGGAAGCTCTCATGCGCGTACCACGCATTGCAGTTTATTTTATACACCCTGACAGGAAGATACTTACCTTACTACCCCAGCAGGAGGAGTGAAGATTTTCCCTCTGCCCAGCAGCAACCCAGCCAATGGGAAACTGCCACATCTCAACCATTGAGAAGTAGCCACAACCCCAAACTCTGGCTCTCTGCCAGTAAGCATTCGTTCAAAACCACCCCACCCAATTTTCTCCATTCCTCCAAAAAAGCAAGTCCCTCTCATTTGTTCTTTGGATCTTGACTATGTTTTATTGGAGTTTGCATGTCTCAAATTTTAATTCCTCTGCTATTCCTGAATAAACTCATTTTGCTGCTAAAATAACTGGCTATTTTATTTTTAAGGTTGACCTACTGACATTTTTTTCTCCTTGGTCAAAAATTGGAAAATATTTCCTGGACATCAAGGACATGGTCATGCAAACCAAAAGAACAATTTGTCAGTTAGCTCCAAATACCTGCAAATAACCATTATACTCCACCTTTCCCCTCCCACCACTCCCCATATTCACCAGGCTTAAATAATTAAGACACTTATTATCTTATATAACAAAGGTCTAGACATGTCTAGATTAGCTTACAAAAAAATATCTTAGATAATAGAAATCCCCAGGGTTAATTATTTGTTATCATCAAGGATCCAGTTCCTTCCATCCTTCTGCTCTGCTATTCTCACTGTATTAGCTTTATCCCCAGGCTGACTTCTCCGACAGGTACAAAATCCAGTTACAATTACAGACAATGTCTAATGGTAAAAGGCTGTGTCGCTTCTTTCAAGGATGAAGAAACTGTTAGGAAAGCCTCTCCCTGCGCCCCGCCCCCCCCAAGACGAAACCAATCACTGACAGGCAAGTTAGATTATGAGTTCCCCTTTGATCAAGGATAAAACATCTTCCCCGAGAGATGGATACTTATACAAAAACCAAGATTTTGCTCATAAAGAAAAGAGTGAACGCTGTTCTGTCAAGAACTAATATTCATCTGGCATTTTACTAGTGCTAGGCATTAGCAGATGCTGGAAAGACAGACGTGTTGAAGATTTAGTTCCCCGCCCCCAGTTTTACTGAAGCAGACGCACGGCAAGTATTTCAATACTTACCGATCCAGTATTATTTGCCATTTTGAGGCTTTTACTGAGAAACAAACTTGTGGGACTCAGACCTGATCTCGGAGATGTTTCATCTATAAGGTGGATATAATGGTAAGGAGTTGTTAACAATGTACAGGAGTGATCTTTATATATTGTACAGACATTAAACACCTACTGTGTACCAGGTATATGCTAGGCCCTGACTCAGGACCGTCTCTCGTGGAATGGACCCATCCATGTAGCCTCATTTTAGGCTGCTGATTTATGGTATTTTTTAAATGTCTTTTTAATAAAATGTTTAAATTTTTTAATGGTAAAAGTAATGCATACTTCCAGCAGAAATGTTGGGAAAGCTTCTAAAAATCTTTCCTAAAAAAATAGCCACACATGTTCATGAAGATAAATGTCCCTGAATGTTCTTTGCAGAATTATTTCTAATAGCAGAATGTTGAAAATAACCTCAATATCAGTTTACATTGAAGTGTGCATTTCCTTCTCCTAAATCATGGCATGATTATGGAACTGTTCAAAACCATGAGGTAGACATTTAAATCAGTAGACTTTGGGTAAATAATCAAGCTCACATGGAAAGAGCTGAGAGACAACTTTGTTAGGTAAAAAAATCAAATTTTAGAATGAAGAATATATATGGTTTTATGTTAAAAAAAAGAGCTGTGCATGTGTATGTGTGTGTGAAATGACTGAAAGGATATGCATCAAGTTATTAATAATGATTATTATTATCTCTCAAGAGAGTAATGGGAGAGTTTGCCAGGAGTAAGAAGAAACTTTTAATCCTTCACAATTAGAATTTTTATATATTATGTGTATAAAGAAATTTTAGAAAACAGAAAAAACAAGGCCACTTACATTTCATGCTCACACTGTATACATTCTTTATTTTATACACGTTTTATGAAAAAAATTGGATCATTTTGTATATACAACTTTATATCCTATTTTTTTTTAAAGATTTTATTTATTTATTCGACACAGAGAGAGACAGCCAGCGAGAGAGGGAACACAAGCAGGGGGAGTGGGAGAGGAAGAAGCAGGCTCACAGCGGAGGAGCCTGACGTGGGGCTCGATCCCATAACGCTGGGATCACGCCCTGAGCCGAAGGCAGATGCTTAACCGCTGTGCCACCCAGGCGCACCTACATCCTATTTTTAACCACTAAGCTTTACATTGTGAGCATTTCTGTCATTAGTATTTTTAATATAATTGATTCCAAATGCTCAGGTAAGACAATGCCTCTGGAATAAATTCCCTTTCATATTGATACAAAGAAAATGAGGCCCTGACGTTCAGTTATTCTCCAAACAAAGTAAGTCAAAGCTGGTTCATTCGAAGGAAAACGGAAGCACAGATAACTGAAAAACAGGGTATTAAACAAATCTTTGTCACTTCACGGTCCCAATGCGTACTACCACATCTAGTCAAAGCATGAGAACTTAAAAAAGAGAGAGAGAGAAAGCAAGCTCATGCACTAACAGGAAATGGTTAATAGGCAGGGCCCCTTGAACTCTCTAACAGACACAAAATAACAAAAAGATTCAAAGGAAAACATACCACAGTATGTGAATAAACATTTGTTAAAATGACTTAAAGTGGGGGAAAAAATGAAGTAGAGGCTTTTTAGAAGAAAACAGAAAAAAGCTAGTACAGGCGAAACTGGAAGAGCCCAAAGCATCTACTCACATATCCTGTATTATTGATTCAATTCAGAAGACCTGGTGAGCACATCACCTTGGGCAAGGCAGTAATACCCAGATATTTGGTCCAACATTTTTCTTTTTCTTTTTTTTTTTTTAAGATTTTATTTATTTGACAGAGATAGAGACAGCCAGCCAGTGAGAGAGGGAACACAAGCAGGGGGAGTAGGAGAGGAAGAAGCAGGCTCACAGCGGAGGAGCCTGATGTGGGGCTTGATCCCTGAACGCTGGGATCATGCCCTGAGCCGAAGGCAGACGCTTAACCGCTGTGCCACCCAGGCGCCCCCCAACATTTTTCTAGATGTTTCTGTGAAGGTATTTTTTAGATGAGATGAACACTGAAATCAGTAGATATTAAGAAAAGCCAACGATCTTCCATGATATTAGCAGGCCTGACCACTTCAGTTGAAGGGCTTAATAGAAAAAAGACTGACTGCCATGGAAGGAGGAATTCTGCCAGCAGAATGTCCTCAGACTAGATAAAGGAAGTTTTCAGCTTCTCATGTTTGTGGGCCCTGCTCCTGGGCTCCCAGGGAAGAGATCCTTTAACATTTACCAAGTCAAACTGATTCAGCAATACCTCAAAGCATGGGCTCTATTTCTGTCCCGAGCATACCTTGTACTTCTGCTTTGTTAAAGAAAATCACCACAAAGGTGTCTTCTGAACACAAAAGACAAGAAAAAGTAAGAGATTTCCCTCCTTCCCATAAGATTAAAGTCATACAGCCCTGCATATATTAGAAACTAAAGGTCTGCAGCTTTCTGAAGTGTTCTTCATCTAATAATTTGTAAGTTTTTACGTAAAAACACACATAACCCTACCCCAAATGCTCCCTTACAGGAGCCCTCTCTTCTTTGTGAGGACTGTGCATCCCAGGCAGCTGGCCTAACTTGGGCTCAAATAAAACTCTCTTCCTTTTCTTTTTTAGAAATTCTAAAAAGGTTATTCATTTTGCATCCAGACTCGAGCTGCAGTGTCTGCGCCTCCCTGGGTCTCCAGCCTGCTGGCCTACTTTGCAGATTTGAACTTGCCAAACTCCACAATCAGGTGAGTCAGTTCCTTAGAACCACTTTCTCTCCACGTGTATACACATTGGTTCTGTTTCTTTGGAGAACACTTACGAAGACAGCCTGTAAAATGTGCCGGGCACGTTGCTAGGTGCTCCTTGCAGTGACAGAGGTAAGGCAAAAAGCACACTCATAGAGGAGACTTGGTAGAGCATAATGACATCAGGCCACGAGACTGTAACAAGAGGGAATGTTCAAGATACAAGGTCAGCAGATATGAGGGAGACATTGTCAGCTTGGAGTGTTCAGAGAAAGCATCCAGAGAAAATTACACCTGTGCTGTTTTGAAGCTTAATAAGATAACGATAAACTAAAGTTGCCAGAAGCCCAGAAAAAATCCAAACAGCGCACAGGAGACACAAAAGAAAAAAAAAAAGGAAACCAAACATGCAAGTTTAGGTCGGCCTTTTCTCCCCAAATGAAGCACAGTTGCTTGACCCAGAGCAACGAGCTAACTATGTCTCTGCAGGAGGGTGAAAATGCCAACAAAATATTCGTGGAAATATTGAGTGGAAATTGTGGAAATAATGGATGGAAATATGACATACCATGGCCAGGAATTATTTATGTGGATTTTTTCTAAATGAGCCCAAATCCTTATCGATATATTATTCCATTCAGGTGGAAACTAAGTGTAGAAAATGGATCCAGAGACAAGTAACAAGCAGTAAGGAAAAGGATGCTAACCTGACGACTCAAGAGAAAAGGGCAATGCAGAGCTGAGATTTTTTTTCACGCAGAGCGAATGGATTTGAAGAGCTGGCTAATGATTCTCTATCGCCCTGAAGTGTTTCTCTTTCTTTGTTTTGAGCTTGTAACGGACATAAATGCCCACCACCCCACTTCTGTGGATGACTGGACGAGAGAAAATAAGTTTAAAGTAAAGCAGAAGATAGTTTGGTTGTGTTTAGGGAAGAATTTTTTTTTTTTTAAAGATTTTATTTATTTATTTGACAGAGATAGAGACAGCCAGCGAGAGAGGGAACACAAGCAGGGGGAGTGGGAGAGGAAGAAGCAGGCTCATAGCAGAGGAGCCTGATGTGGGGCTCGATCCCATAACGCTGGGATCACGCCCTGAGCCGAAGGCAGACGCTTAACCGCTGTACCGCTGTGCCACCCAGGCGCCCCGGGAAGAATTTTTTTTCTGACAAAACTGGAAAGAGTACCTTTCGAAGGATCTCGCAGCATTTTAGTGTGAAATCATTTTTTTTTAAAGATTTAATTTCTTTATTTGACAGACAGAGACAGCCAGCAAGAGAGGGAACACAAGCAGGGGGAGTGAGAGAGGAAGAAGCAGGCTCCTAGCGGAGGAGCCTGATGTGGGGCTCGATCCCAGAACGCCGGGATCACGCCCTGAGCCAAAGGCAGACGCTTAACGACTGAGCCACCCAGGCGCCCCAAGTGTGCAATCCTTTAAGAAAGAAAAAGACCAGCACTGTGTCCGGGAGACTTGAGGCTTCTGTGCCTGAGGGTAGGGACCTGCCCTGGGATCCTGGCCAGTCCATGTGCTAGGATTCGGGGAGAATTAAGGGTCACTAAAGCTGTTGGCTGCCGTCCCCCACCCACACTGTCCACCTGAGCTGTTAACAAATTTACAAATTCACTCTTTTCAGTTTCCTATTTCATTTTCCTTGTCCCCTGAGAAACATAGTAAGGAGCCAACCACCAGGCAGGAGAAGAAGCCGCCAAAATGATCCTGGTGCTTTCAAAACGGGACAGTGTAGTGCCATGAAAGCAAACCTCAATGAATTAAAGGTCGTGGGAATTAAAGATTTAACAGTAGTGTGTTATTTACTGCTTAAACACACTAAGCCATTTATCCACCCCTACAATGGAGTAATGGCCCTCCTTCAACCTTCCTCCTCCTTTCTTCTTCAAGTTTTTCCTCTTCTTCCTCCCCCGCTTGTCCCTTCCTCCCCCTTCTCCTCTTTCTTCCACGTGGACTATTTTTCTGAAAAGTGAAGTGACAATTGCCATTTGCTTCTTATTGACAGTGTAATATAAACTGAAGGGGAAAACCAAAAGGTCAAAACAAAAGGTCATGGTCACTGGACTTCAAAAAGGGGGACGGGGAGTAGTAGCTGAATTCTAGTCATAAAATTAAAGAGAAATTGCATAGCTTGAATGGAAAAGGAAATTCATCTCTCAGCAGGTCTTCCCAGAAACAGCACCATTTAAAGCACACCTTGCACAGACATTCAGCTGCTATTCGAGTGCGAGAAGGCATGTGACTATCTGAAGCCCCTGCAGAGAGCAAGTAGCACCATGAAGGCAGAATTTGATGGAGGGAAGGGCTTTAACAGTGCTCTCAGACTAAATCCCTCCAGCTTTGGACTGATTTCTCGGGGCCACAGCGGGGGACACCACTACGAAATCTGCCTAAACCGGCTGCCTTTGTGAGGTCATTGGTTTCGATCTTTCTAGATTCCTCACCCCAGGTTTCACCACAGGAGTGGTTACTCTCCATTTCCTGGAAGCTGTATTTCTACCCACTGAGAGCCAGCCGGGGAGCAGGGAAGTCTGCTACAGGCCGGACCATCAGAGACCCATGGAAAACCCTGGGAGGGGAGCTTGGGGAGTCAGCTGGGCAGCTGAGCTTCCCACCCTGTGGGAAATCCCAGCAGGACAGGGAGAAGCAGAGAGGCCTAGGCCATCTGGTAGGAAGTGTGCCAAAGAAGGTTCAAAATCTAATCCAATGCAAGGTTAGGAAAGGGTGACTTACAGAGGTTGAGCTCCTGCTCTGGGGGAGGTTGGGGGGCATCTGCCCATTCTGCACACTGCCATTCAGCTCATTGCTCTGCTCCTTTCTTCTGCTATTGCTTGATTCTTTTGCTTAGGGTCCCTCCACCTTGTTCTTATTTCTCCCATTCTACACCCCTTTGCTTCCCCAGTGCTTGGCACAGTTCTGGGCTCACAGTACAAACTCAAAATTTGAGGGGAATTGGCTTGACATGCCAAAGGAATGGTACACGCATTAGAAGCAAAGAGAAAGGAAAGAGCAGATGGGGATTAGAAGAGTCAGTGAGAGCTTCTTGCAGAACTGGCATTTGGTCTGGTCCTGTCAGGAAGGAAGATGTTTGGATGGGCAAAGGGACAGGGAAAAGGCATCTGGAAAGTTAAGGAACCGTCAAGGTTTCCAGGCAGAGAGAATATAGTGCCAAACGCAGGCAGAAAAGGGGCAGTGGGCAGTAGGGACAGTTTGGACAAGGGTTAACTCTGAATGTCCACTTCTCTTCTCACTTTAAGAATTCCAGTGATTTCCATTTCAGAGAAGCAGAAAGAGTGTGACGGCATTCAAAGAGGAAGAGGTGACCACTCTTCACACTGATGATGTTTCTACCAGCTTGAGCAGACCGTGGCACAGGTGGGGAGCACCATGGTCTGAAAGCCTAGATCTAGCCACCCCATGCTGGGTGCAGGTTATAAGCAAGTTTGATTGAAGCAGGGACAGGAGCCAGAAGAGCATTTCAGCCCCTCCACTGAGAGGCTGAAAGTCACTGCAACTGTAAGGTAGAAGTTGTTACATCCTTCCTCATCATGATTCAAAATATACAGCTGACACTCAGACCAAGACACAGAAGAATGAAAATGCTCACCAAGCTTTTTTTCCTCGAAGAGGAGATGAAAACACAGTGAGCCACTGTCACAGAAAGTCTTGCCTGACATGCTTTATAGAGCTTGAATATTCCAAATCTAAGACAGACAGAGCAGCCACCCACTGAACCCTGCCACAAACTTGTCACCGGTCAAGGCAAGGTGTCTGTGCCTTCCCTGTCTCTTACCCACGCTCTCTTTGCTCTTTCTGGCTGCCTCAGGAGAGATGGTGTCTTTGCCAATAGACAGGAAGTAGAAGAGGCCACGTTTCTTCAGTAAACGCTGCCGCCACTCCTGCCACCCGACCCTACAGTACATCTGTGTCTAATGCCACATACTACCTCCACAGAAACACGGACGAGATGGGAGGGACGTGAGACCGTCCCTTGGGCTTATATTGTCTTGATATAAGGAGGCAGCATTGATTAAAACACCAGGATTTCAAATTGTGTCTTTCTTTGGCACCCTGAAG
This sequence comes from Ursus maritimus, assembly GCF_017311325.1. Lineage (NCBI taxonomy): Eukaryota > Metazoa > Chordata > Mammalia > Carnivora > Ursidae > Ursus > Ursus maritimus. The sequence goes on along the minus strand of NW_024426552.1, from coordinate 62,438,071 downwards.
TTTTTTCACTTTCTAGAACATGGCGCCCTAGTAACATTCAAGTTGGATCAGAGCCTTTCTCTTCTAATAGGGAGAAAGACAAGGTCCTTCCCACTGCAGGTAAGTTTTACAAAAGAGTCCATAAAGAAACTGAAAATCTGGAAATGGATTCTCTTAAAATTACCAGGGCCTGCATATCCTTTGAAAATCTGCACGTGCCCTTGGGGGTAGAAGTATCTCGGTCTGAAGACACCGCCGTAGCCCAAACAGCAGCGTCCTGTGGGTGGCAGAGAAGCACGGCGCTGTGGATACTACACCAGGAGGGGTCAGGGTGGGAGCGGACCCAGCAGATCACATCAGAGAAGCTGCCACTCACTCTATGCCTAAGATTTGTCTCAAAGGCAGTCCTCAATTTTTTGAGGCCAGGGCATGAGCTGAGCATTGGGACATATTTCCCCCAGCGAAGTCCTGTATCCGCCAGAGCACAGGCCCTGTCAGAGCCTAAGCACAGTCATGAAGTGGAAAAGCCTTTATTCTTTCCTCCTCTTCCTTCAGGATGATTGTCCACCCCGTGGACATCCAGAGGCCTCAACTGTCATCCTTCCCTGTCGGCTTTTAATTTAAAGGGATCTCAGTGCCTTCCTTAACCCTGAAAATATTAGGATAGATGGCAGCTTACACTGTGATTTTTGCCAGGAAAGGCTACTTTCTAATAGCCTGAAGTCGGTAGTTCAGACACTTCTGCTCCACATTCACGATGTTTACCGTATTCAGGTATCACATCTACTGTCATTTTTCTTCCTCTAAATTGACTCACCTTTCTACTTTACTAATTTAGATAGAAAACCATTGTATCTCTACCATAAGAACATCCCTCCTGTCTTAGCCCGGAGTATCCAGAAAGCAAAGCTGGAAACAAAGGTCTAGTTTATTGGGAATATAGTCCAGTGTTGCAGAACGGGAGGATTGAGACAGGGAAGAAAGAAAAGCCAGTGCAAGGGTGCTTTACCACGCTGGCCTCCGCTGCAGGCAGCTGGTACTCAGTCCCACTGGAGCCTTCCTGGAAGCCCTCATGAAATGTCTCTCAGAACTTCCCACCTGGAAGCTCTCTGCTTCCACCCTCCTCTGGTCAAGAGTAGCCCCATGGGCGCTAACTACCCCCATATTCTCAGGCTGTACATGTTTAAGTACAGAACTTGCAAGGGTATCCTATGCCAAAGCAAAAGAGAAGCCCCAGGGCCAGGAGCAGCCTGTAAAACGTGCAAGCCCGGGCAAGGTGCTGTCAGGGTCTATTTGTGCAAAACCCGTCAGCTGCGCCACTATGAGTCAGCTATTTACCCACAGAATGCTCCAGAATTCTACACGGGCTGGTTGAAAACAGAGGGAGTCCGGAGGTGGCATGGGGGGTGAGAGGGAGGTACTAAAATCTTCTTCACCCTACCCCTCGGTTCTGTCATCGTGCTCACCTGAGGTGCACTCAACTGCAGCTACGGTGCCTGCGATCCTGTCCAACATGGCTGCCGGAAGTCCCGTCGGTGAAGATAGTGGGGTTGGAGAGGCGGGAGTGCAGTTAACGGCAGCCTAGCGAGCCCAGCACTCTCCAAAAAGTGATCCCTACATATGAGGTAGACAGCCCACTCCGCAGTGGCATGACTATTGAGGAGGGGTAACTGGGTGCTAAAACAAAACTTGAGACCAGCTCAGAACTTACTGGCCCACAAAGTTCACAGTCTATCTACCACCAAAGCCAATGGGCCACCCCCCCCCCCCCCCCCCCCCCCCCCCCCCC
>NW_024426552.1:62318304-62436293 GCF_017311325.1 Ursus maritimus | reverse complement strand
CCCCCCCCCCCCCCCCCGCCCCCGGCTCCCATTCACCCCCAGGCTGCCCACTACGGTCTTCTCTCCCCTTGAGACTGTTGGTTTGCACGAGGTGGTGAGGGAGGGGCTGTGTGGTTTGTCCTGGCCACACCCTCTGAGGAGGTGGCTGACAAAAAGGGACAGCAGAGCAAGCTTCCTCAAATCATACATAACACCCTAACCATCCCCTGCGTTGACTTAAATACTTCTGGTGAAGTACATAAGATAGATCTTCTAGTGAGTAAAAGGAAGTTGGAAGGGGGATTGCCACCTCTGGTATATCACCCAAAGAAAAACTGAGCAACTTGTCATTATTTTGGAGACGGCAAGAAAAGAACATCTCAGAACTGGGACCTCATCCTTCGGTTTTTGTTTTGTTTTGTTTTGTTTAACACAAGAAAAAAAAGAGGAATTGTTCTTCAGCAAGTAAGTACACTTACTATTATCTGAATATGGGATAGCTCGGTAGGAATAGTTACCAACAACCCGACTGCCTTTTAAACAAACATACTATCACTCCTATCTCCAAGATGCATACTTACTGCCGAAGGAGACTGCCTGGGTTCTCAGTCCCGTGGGAGGTTGAGGTTACCCAGAATGGCTGGTGGGTCATCAATAGAGTTATGGCTCATAAAATTCTGGTGAAGAATCCTGGTTAAAATGGAGTGCAGCTAATAAAACTGTCAAGTGTGGCTGGAAAATGAGCTCTGGGGTGATTCCCAAAGAGGGGTCCCAAACGTCTTCTGAGTAGCATTGGACTATGTCTGTGGTGGCAAGCTCAGAAGATCATACTGGAGCACAGCATTCATTTTCAGTTCTAAATTTTGATAAATTTACTGCCAAAAAAATCAGCTTCTTCCCATGGTAATGCATAATATAATTAAGGAATTTTTGTAGTACGTCTTTTCCCTTTTTACTAACAGAATTTTTGTTGATTTAGAACCTCTGCCGGTTTAAGACATGTTCCCTGTGTAGGGTGTTTAAGAATGGAGATACTTTTTTATGTTAATGTATTGAGAAGGAAGTAGTTTCATAACTTAAGTCCTGCCATGGATAAAATATGACCTCACTGGTGCTCTGTGATGTGTTTTCAAGAGGATTTGAATTTTGGCCAACTGATATTGAGGGTCCTTATAGTTCTCTGTGCTTTTACCGAAGTCTTACTGTCCCCATTAATCAGAACCATTCCATGGGAGAGCTGTGGTTCATTTTGGGAACATGTACAAGGCAAGATCACCTCCTCGGAGTTCCCCCAACCTTTGCTTTACCCTTGAGATTGTGTGGTTTAGACATTGCTCAGATTAAGGTTCCCGACTCATTTCAGGCAGGCAACTAGGGAGTTTTATGACCCATACTAGGCCAACCTTCCTTCCTCGGTGACTTTAATCTTTTTCCTTTTCAGGTTGTGAAAATAAATCCACAATTTTTTACATTCAGGAGTTTGGAGACCCAGGTACACCCTCCACAGTGTTTTTGCAAACATCACAGGAGAACCCTCTGTGTGAGGCAACCGAATTGTCTTCTGCTCCTGCCTGGTGCTTGCTGGGTGGGACCCAGGTCTCCCTTGGTTTGAAATTGTTTTCGCTCTCTACCCTAAGCAGCAGAAGCCATGGATCACCCAGAGAAGTGGAGACCACCACTACTCAAACACCCATATCTCAAGCTCTGTCAGCTCTTGATGCTAGCTTGTCTTTTTTACTTCTGTTCAGGTAAGGAACTCTCAGGAACTTGACTGAGTTTTGCTGCTTCAAGGTTTAAGAGGTGGGGTTTTTCTGTGCTACTCCCTTCTGTCACCCAGCAAGCTGACACTCAAGGGCTGGATTTGGGGGGCTGTTGAGAAGAGTGGGGCTCATCCTGTTGAAGAATGGTTCTGACTTTATTTTTAAAGTCAAAACAAAAGATCTTTCTGCTGCACAGCATACCACCTGGTGTCCCCAAAGTAAAGAGAAGGCTTTGGCTTCAGCATGGTCTGCCAGTTTGCAAAGAGCCCAATGTCAAAGGCCCTTGTCTTAAGAGCTGCTTACTTAAAGCATGTCTGCACTGCAGGCATCAACCAGAATGTCTAAGTGTGAGGGAGGGAGGAGGAGGGACAGGAGAGGAGTTTGGGCGCACGGATCACTCGCCTGCAGTGGTGGTAGGCGTGCATTTCTGTCCTGGGCTGGAAAATGTGCTATTTTACATGGTTGCTGAACCAAGAGAACTGTGACCTAAGTTTCACAATGTATGCATCAGATATTGTATATATTTGACAATTCTATGACACTTACAACAGTTATAATTTTCTTCTAGGAAGCTGGGGGAGCACTCCCTAATGAGTCTTCTGGGGAAGTCTAAAGAGTTTAAAAATGTTTAGAAGGAAATATATACAGGCTTCCTAGAAATATGTGGGGGGGGGGGAACCAGTGAAAAAGAGAAAGAAAATAGAAAATTAAAACCAGGGTTTTAGCAATTATAATTGGTGTAATTGCTCTGGTATACCAGGGAAGTTAGAGGCAAGCAGAAGGAGATGATCTTTGAGCTAAAGAAAAATATTTAAGAAAGCACTTTATCCCACAGCTCCGTTCAGATTTTACTGTTGCCGTACTGGGTCCACAAACAAATCCCTGAGCGTCTTACGTGTGAACACCTGTTATGTACTCACAACTGAACCTGGGATTCCTGCCCTCTAAGAGATCTGAGTGTGTTAGTTGAAGACGGCAAAACTAACCCCCAAGCTAGTGAAGAGCAGAGACATGCCTGGTCCTGATCGTAAGAGCCCGAGGCCTGGGCAAGGTGCGACCAGGGCGGGCTGGGGCCGCTGGGCAGGCTTTATGGCGGAGGCCGTGATGGCGGGAGAATTCTGGGTGGGGCCCCAGTGCAGACAAAGTCACAAAGGTAAGGATGAGTCTGGCACAAGTGTTCTTTCTTTTGTGTACTCACCTATTAATTCAACAAATATTGAGCATCTCCTCTGTATAGGATACTTTTCTTGGTCCTGGGGACAAGTTGTGAGCAAGATTGACATGGCTTTTGCCTTCATGAAATTTACGGTCATTAGGACGAATGTGAAAATCAATCAAAGAATCCCTCAAATGAATGCACGAACGGCAAACACTGTCTTTCTCCGCCAGAGGGGAGAGTGGTTAAGAGTGAGCTGGGTGAAGGAGGAAGAGCAGCATGTGAAAGGAACAGAGGAGCAAGGAAGTGGAGACAGGGGTGTTGGGGCAGGTGGAGGCAGGGACCAGACTCCATGGTCAGGAATCCGCATGTTATTTGGAGGGACTGGGAAGCCACGGACGGGTTTTAAGGAGTGACGTGGTCTGTACCAATCACCTGGGGGCCTTGTCCAAAGCAGTTTCTAGCACAAGGAATTTTCAGGGCAGTGAAAAGACTCCATATGATACTAAGGGTGGACACGTGTCATTTTACGTTTGTGAAAACCCATTGAATGTGTAGTGTCAAGAATGATCCCTAAGGGAAACTGCAGACTTTGGGTGGTAATGAGATGTTAATGTAGGTTCGTGGACTGTCACAGATGTACCCTCTGGCTTAGGATGTTGATGGTAGGGGAGGCTGTGTGCGTGGAGGGGATGGAGTATATGGGAACTCTCTGTACTTTCCATTCATTTTTCTGTGAACCTAAAATGCTCTAAAATAAAGTCTGTATATTTTTTGAAAAATACAGTTTCTGCTGAGGTGGGCCTGGGAGGGGCCTAAGATTCTGCGTTTCTAACAAGCACTCAGGTGGTGCCGATGCTGTTGGGTCACAGAACTTTGGTTTGGGTAGTAAAGCTCTGAACTGACATTTTAAAGAAGTGGTGTTGCTAACGCATAAAGAACGGCTTGTAGGGCTGCCAGGGATGGGGTAAACCTGTCAGGAGGCTATGTCGGGGAGCTCTGATGAAGAGACTGGAGTGGGGGGAGATTGGAGAGCGTGTGTGGTGTAGTATCGGGGAGCAGTTGCCAGCCCCGGCATAGCTGGGAGCTGCGGATGGCCTGCGGGAGGCAAGGCTGGGTGAGATCACGGAGGCCTTGGCTTCAGGGAAAGGGATTTGTCACACACCCTCCACTCCCGGTCCGGGCCAGGAAGCTGTGCTACCACCCACTCCCCACCCCCATCCCCAGCCTGGCCATTGCTGCCCCTGACAGGGGCCACTTTGTCCCGAAAAGGGAGGGGCTGGCTGAACTTCTCTCCACTTTGGGTTGGGTCTGTGGAGGCAAAAACACTGGACTCCTGGGCTCCAGAGCCTGGCAGTTATAAGGCAGAGGGTCTAACGGGGTCTCTCAGAGGCGCCGACACAGGCAGCTTTTTCTTAGAGGTGGGGTGTTTTCAGGGAAGCGCAGCTCCAAGTGGTGGGGAGAGGCCTTTGGTAGGAGTAGGCCAAGGACCCGGGAAAGGTGTCGCCTGTAAGTCTATGGCTTGAGGAAGACTGAGCCAAAGGGAAAAGAAAGCCCTCGGAGTGCCACAGAGACTCTTCCCGTTGTCATGTACTATCTGAATGCTGCTGGCCAAGGGCTCCTATGAGCCGCGGTTCTTGCTGTGACAACCCTGATATTCAAAGTCCCTGAGCTTTTTAAAGATAGAAGTACCATTTGGAGTTGCAAAGGATCAGATTTATACAGAGCCTATAGGCTGGGTCTCAAGAGGAGATAAAGTCAGGAACGATGCAAAAATCAAGGTGACATGTCTCAAATCTGTCAGCTGCTGGAGAGCAGATACATATCCTCCTTGTGTTCCCAGCACCAAGCCCAAGGCCGACACAAGCCCTAGGGTGCTGGTTCACCTCATGAAGAGCGCTTACCACAGTCCCAAAGGGTCACTTCCATTGGAAGGATATACACAGACCATTAACAGTAAATCTTGAGATGGTGGGATTATAGACGACTTTTATGCTTTTCTGTATTTACCATTCTTTCTATAAATTTAACACGTGTCTCCTTTAGAGTCAGGGAACACCTTTATTTATTTAATACTTATAGTATTTTTTAAAAGATATTTATTTGAGAGAGAGAGAGTGCACGACAGAGAGCACATGCGGGGGGGAGGGGTCAGAGGGAGAAGCAGACTCCCCGCTGAGCAGGGAGCCCGATGCGGGGAGATCCCAGGACCCTGAGATCATGACCTGAGCCGAAGGCAGAGGCTTAACTGACTGAGACACCCAGGCGTCCCGAAAACACTTATTTAGAAAGCACACTGAGTCCCAGAGAGATAACATACATCACAGCACAGAGGGACTTAAGCTGTTCTGCCCAGCTCTGGATACTTGGCTCAGTCCAGCTGTCAGCTAGTTACCACGGTGGTTCTGGCCTGTCCTGGGTGCGAGTCAGCAAATCACATGCTATGAATGACAGGAATGGCCCCATTTAAAACTCTGTATAGCGTTTTACAGTTAACTAAGCACTTTTACATTTGGGTAGCATACAATCCCCGTGATAATTACGTGAACTATTAGGGGAGAAAATATTATGCCCATTTTGCAGAAATTCCCAAGGAGCCAACTCGTTCAAGGTTATGATTCTAGTGTGCAGCAGATGGAGTCAGATCTCATCACCTAATGCTTAGCCATGCATTCAGCAAATATTTATTGAGCACCTACTATGGGCCAGTCCCTGTTCTAGATTCTGCAGATACAGCAATGAACTAAAGAGAGAAAGCCCCTGCTCTCGTAGTCTCAAAAGTAAGTACTGCTTGAGACAAGCTTGAAGAGAAATAAGACCAGGCAAGGGACTGAGGAGCAGCAGGGTGGATGAGAGGAGGGTGCTGGTGAGGGAGTCGGAGAAGGGCTCTCTGACAAAGGGGGACCAGAGCAGAAACCCGAGGGAAGCTAGGAGCTGGGCTGCGAGGATGTCTGGGGAAGGCGCCGGCACCTGGCACGTGCCGAGGACTGCAGAGGCATCTCACGTGCGCCACCTCACAGAATCCTCGTGCCCGCTCCGTTAGGTAGGTGTTGTTCTGCCCATCTGTAAAACGGTGAAGCAAGGTCAAAATTCAACTAGGTTTTAGGCGGTCATGCTCAGAATTCCGGGACCTGACTCTCCCCTCCAAAGCCGCTGAAGCAGACAAAACAACCTCAGAGACTTTTCATTTGTCTGCATGCAGCAGGCCCGAGTATGGAAGCTGGGTCCTGGTGGAATTTCCAAATTGCTCAGAAGATTTTTGGTTCCTCTTTTCAGTCTGGTTCTTCTTCAGCATGAGTGTGTGGTGAGAGGATTTCACATAGGAACATTAAGGATCCCATTGATGGTTACTGACCTTTAGAGGGACACCCACACTTCTCCTCAGATGGCTGGACAAAAACTCCTTAAGAGTCATCATTGAAAGTAGCTCGTTTTCAGTTCAGATTCCTCTTTTGCTAATGTCACCACATGTCAAACTCAGCTAGAAATCGTGGATTCTTTTCGGGTGGGAACAAACAGGTCATGGGGAAAGATCCTACTTGGAATCCAGATGAATGGGCTGCTTTCTGTCATGGTATCTGTCTGGCCCACAGCAAGGCCAGAGTCCTGAGTGCCTGACAAAACCCCTGAGTGCAATGGAAGGACCAGAGGGTAGAAGTTGGGAGCAAGAGTCGGGAAAGAGAGAAAAGGAAAGTCTTACAGAAGACTTGCTATGTAATAGGGACTTTTCCATGTATATCATTTAATTGAATTTAATTTTACAATGATCCTGGGAGGTAGGTATCATACCCTTTTTACAGATGAGGAAATGGATTTATTAGCAAGTGGCTGACCTGGGACTAGAATCCAAGTCAATAGGAATCCGTAGTTCATGGTCCTTATACCTGTCAGTTTGCTTCTGCTGTATCTTTCTAAAGAGAGCTCAGGTTATTTAGCTATTATATGCTCCTCTCAAGTATATCTTTTCATTTCTTCCTCCTTTTCCAGATATGTTCCTTAAAGCTGGGGTTGGGGAGCGCCTGGGTGGCACAGCGGTTAAGCGTCTGCCTTCGGCTCAGGGCGTGATCCCAGCGTTATGGGATCGAGCCCCACATCAGGCTCCTCTGCTATGAGCCTGCTTCTTCCTCTCCCACTCCCCCTGCTTGTGTTCCCTCTCTCGCTGGCTGTCTCTATCTCTGTTGAATAAATAAATAAAATCTTTAAAAAAAAATAAAATAAAATAAAGCTGGGGTTGGCATTGTTCAGCACAATTGCCGAAAGGGGTGCCTTAGATCATTCTGAGTTACTTCACCCTGCTATGAAGATACCTGCTGTCACAAAACTCACTTCCTAATGCTGTGGGTGGCCCACATCCAGTCTGCTGAAGGCCTGAAGAGTGGCTGTTGAGATGGAGAGGCGCTAGTGCTCCATGATCCTGCTGTCTGAGCAGAGAAAGGGACTGGAAACTCGATCCCTAGATAGGGACCGCTGCAGGGGAGGCTGTGTGGCTCTGGGAGATACGGGGCATGATAGCGTTGGGTGGGGGAGGCGGTGGCTAGTTGTGAAAGAGCTTGGGCTTGGGAGATCTGCTTGTAGGTCAAGCCCAACATGGGAAGAATGACCCAAAAAATCAGAAAACACAGGCTGACAGGGGAGTTTGGTGCGACTGATAAATGCTTAGACGCTAACAAAAAGATGGAGCTTGGATACTGAAATGTTGGTAATCCTGGAATACACTGATGGGGAAATGGGCAGAATGTTTTAAATGGGGACCCTCTTATAGAGCAGCTGTTTCATGGATTGCAGATAGCTGAACAAGATAAGGACCCTAAATGATCGCTGAAGAGAAATAGTCTGGAAGTGTAAACTACACCTTGTTTGGTGGGGATGAGGGGAGTCAATTCAGCCTGAAGTTATGAGGTCAGTCCAGGCCTGGAAAGGAAAGGACTCTGTTTCTCAAAGCAAAAGAGCCTAAGAGTGGGGTTTGGCCGGGGTGTGGGCAGGGTTGGCCTACTTATCCTGTAACTGGGGCCTAAAGTTGGGGAAACCAGTAAACAAGGAGAGTGGCTTGAAAGGTCTGCACCAGAAAGTGTAGAGCTGGGACAGCTTCCTCATCTATAAATAAGAACACCAAAATGAACGAACATGGAAGTCTCTTCAAGATCTCACATTCCGATGACTTCCATATCCCCATCAGGCTGAGTATATTGCCTACCCATGGTTGGCATTCATATGCTAGGTCTCCGAAAGTCCTCCTTCTTCTGGAACTAGTGGACCTTCTTCCTCAAATTGAAAAAAAAAATGTGGTATATACATACAATGGAATATTATTATCATTATCTTATTATTCCTTAAAAAGGAAGGACATTCTCGCACATGCTAAAACATGGATGAACCTTGAGGACACTATGCTAAGTGAAATAAGCCATTCATAAGAAGAAAACACTCTGTGATTCCAGTTATGTGCGGTATCTAAAGTAGTCAGACTCATAGAAACAGAACATTGAGTGGTGGTTACCAAGGGACTGGGGGGATAAAGAAAGGAGAGTTGTGTAACGTAAACAGAGCTCCGGATTTGCAAGATGAAAAGTGCTGGAGATCTGATTCATAACAACATGAATATAAATAACACTACTGAACTGTACACTTAAAAATGGTTAAGATGGTATATCTTACATTTTTTAACCACAATAAAAAAAGGGAGAGAGAGAGAAACACTGGGGACCAAAATTACCAAGATCAAACTGAACTCTCTGATCACGCATAGTCACTAGATACAACACCCTGAGGTCTGTTATTGCCCGCTCGGAATTCCTGTTTCTGCAGGAGGCAATATTTAATAGATAGAAATTCTTTTCTGTTTGCCTCTCCTTAGGCATCATCCAGGTGAACAAGACGGTGAAAGAAGTAGCAGTACTATCCTGTGATTACAACATTTCCACTGAAGAACTGATGGAAGTTCGAATCTATTGGCAAAAGGATGATGAGATGGTGTTGGCCATCATGTCTGGGAAAGAGCAAGTGTGGTCCAAGTATGAGAATCGCACCTTCACTGACTTCACCAAGAACCTCTCCATTGTGATCCTGGCTCTGCGCCTGTCAGACAATGGCAGATACACCTGTATCGTTCAAAAGACTGAAAAGGGGTCTTACAAAGTGAAACACATGACTTCGGTGATGTTATTGGTCAGAGGTCAGTGGGATTTTTCTGATTTACTATAAGCTGGCAGACTCTTGATGCCCTTAAAGACATACTCCTATTGATTTAGTTGAAAATTTTACGGAAGAGGGATGTGTCTTCATTTAGGGTTAAGTAAGTCTGTAGTTTTACAATATTTACAATAAACCCTAATTGATTTCTCAAGACATCCTGGAAATATCTATTAGTGTGCGTTTCTTGCATTTTGACAACTCGAATATATGACAGTCATCCTGGGGCACTAGAATGACCTAAAGTGCCTTCTGAATCATAAGGGGACACACCTGATTTGATGTAGCTGAACTTGATCCAGTAATATATTCTTGTGAAAGTATATTGAAAGGTGTAAGAACAATGCAGGCAGAAATATTTTTCAAATAGTATTCGAATGCCTTACTATGGCTATTATACGATTTATATTTATTATTATGTTTGAAGCTCTCATCTAATGTGTATTCCTACAAAGTTAGACATTAGAGGACGGGCTGCATTATTTATGTAACAGGGAAGAAAATTAAATTCTAAATCAAAGCCATATTTATACATCTACTGTGAAGGCAAGCATTTCTTGGGTAGGAAGGAGTCTTGAATTTATCACAGGTGATAGTACTGAGGACACTAATAGAGCCTGAGCCCCTTGCTGAGAAATGATAGTCCTTGACCTTCCTCCCATACTTGAAATTCAGCCACATTTCTTTTTCTTTCTGGACACTTGGGTCTTTAGTGGAAAGCGAACCTATTACTTAATAAGAGATAATCATTCACCTTGGTAACAGAGAGTGTAAGTGGATCCTTGGTGAATTCTTCCACTATTCTTCCCTGCTCTGTTCTCCAGCTATGCTGAATCTTTCACTTTAGCATCCAAATCACACCTAAAGCTTTGAAGGTAAGCCAGTTACATGGGATTACCTTAAACCTCCCTCTGTGTATTCCCTGCTCATGGAGAGAGCAATGATTATATGGTGGTGTGATTTTTGCCCACCTTCTCCAAAGTTCTGCACTGATTCCTAGAAATCCCACCATTATTGCTTCTCTTGCCAGTTTCAGCATTGTTCCCCCTACAAGATCTCTATTAAAAGTGAAAATGTGTTATCTGGGGGACGTGGCACCACAAACACATTAACCTGTCCTAGTTAATGACATAAGATATAGTCCGTCCTCTAACAGAATGCCCGAAGGGAAGTAGATGCAGGACTGTGTACATTCTGATAGAAAGATAAAGAATAGAACCCAAGAGGGAGAAGAGGCAGAGTTTCAGGAAAGGCAAGCCCTAGGAGCAGACCACAGCAGGAGAGCAGGGACAGCTCAAAAGGCAACACAAGAATGCTGGGGACCTCAAAAGGGCCGGGAGGGGGGAGGGCACCCAAGTCATATGAGTGAAGACAAAAAGGGAAACTTTTTATTTGACTCAAAATCAATCAATTCTGATTTTTCCATTTGCATCAGTTACAAGAGTGCTTCTCTTATGTTAAGGTTCCTATGAATCACTTGAGGATCTTGTTAAAATGCAGCTTCAGTTTCCGTAGGTGTGGGGCTGGATCTTCGATTCTGCACTAACAGATTACCAGGTGATGCCCATACGTCCGGCTGCTGAGGACCCAATTTGAGAAACTAGAAATTAAATAATCACTTCTTTGACTAGGATGACCCACTGTTCCATTTTGCCCAGGACCGAGAGGTTTCCTCAGACACCTGAGACTTTCCCAGGTTCGGCACTGAGCAAGTTCGTTTCTCTACATTTACCCAAGACTGCAAAAACGATATAATAACAACAGCACAGTATCTAAAAGTCTCCATTAACCAGCATTTGGGGAACTAGCTGTACTAGCTAACAGATAAACTAGGGTAACGGATGTTTACCTTTCTGACACATGTGTACCTCTTCCTTTGCTAATAAGATATTTTTACCCTACCCATTCAGAATGGTGAAAATGTGGGTTAATGCATTAAAACAAGATACAAAGGAGTAGTTCTTTGATGGTTCACAGTCTTGCAAGGCCTTAGGTGCTATTACTTGAGATGGATCACCTCACGGAAGGGCTAGGAGGGAGCTGAGGCTGTTCTAAGGCTAGCCAGACCTTGCAAAGATGGTTTCTAATATACAGAATATTTTCAATATTCTTGTGGTTAAGTATCTCTCAGAAAAGCAGAGCACAGAAATGAACATGAATCTTAATTTAGGATATGGGTTACTTGGATTTGTTATTGCAGGTTATAACACATAATACTGATGTAAGAAACAAAGGGAATATTTGTTGTTGTTTTTAAAATTTTAATTTGTGGGGGGCACCTGGGTGGCTCACTCGGTTAAGCGGCTGCCTTCGGCTTGGGTCATGGTCTCAGGGTCCTGGGATCAAGTCCTGCATCAGGCTCCCTGATCAGTGGGGAGTCTGTTTCTCCCTCCATCCCCCACCCCCAGCTCATGCTCTTTCTCACTATATTTCTCTCTCAAATAAATAAAATCTTTTAAAAAAATGATTTTATTTTGTGGGCCTTGAACTCACAGCCCCGAGATCAGGAGTTGCACACTCCCCTGACTGAGCCAGCCAGGCGCCCTACAAAGGGAATATTCTTGATGTCAGCTACCATTGTAATGATTTGATCTTATGAGCTAAATTGCGGGAGTAGGAAATGTCAACTAAAAATGGCTCAGGAAAATGTCAAACTTAATTTAGAGACAGGGTTGATGCAAAAAAGATGACTTCACCTCCTACCAAATGCAAGTTTTTCCTTTTCCTGGCAGTTATAATCACTTGTCACAACTTCCCCTTTCTCTTATTATTCACAGTGCTACTGGGTGGTTTTGGAAGTTTTCACTGGGCAGCTTGATTTAAATGAGGGAACTCGTCTAAGAGAGTACAAGTTTAAGACCCACTTAAGTCCATCTATTAACAGATTTGCTATGTGTCAGGCCATGTGCTTCATGATTTATATAAATGATGTCATTTAATTCTTAGAACCCTGGAAGGCCAGTATTATTATCCCCATCTTACAGATGGGCAAACTAAAACTGAAAGTGACGAAGTAATTGGCCCCAGGGCTAAAAGGCAAAACTGGTTTTAAAACCTGCTGTTGGATCTTGGCCAGCCTGTGCCTCAAAGGAAATCTTTATTAATTATGTGTGTATGGTTCCCAAATGTTCTTGTAAAAAACCCCGACTTTCTCGAGAAGCACAAGCCTCATGACTGGCTTCAGCTTTGCTTCATACATCTTGTATTAAAAGAAAATCCAAGTGGTACAATGTGATTACACTACGATGCTTTCCAAATAAACTCTTAAAAACAAAACAAACCAAACAACCCACTGTCGATGACCATTATGCTATACTACGTCTCTCTGTGGGACTCCGAATTGTGAAAAGAAACCTAACTGTATGGGGTGAAGTATGCGGGGCTTGGTCCCCCACACTCAGGCTGAGAAGCATACATTTCTGTAGGCCTAGGAAATAGGGAGAAAGTGGCCTAGGGAGATTCTCCTGTGTTCTCTGCAGTCATTTCACTGTGCTTTGCTTTGTATATACTTTCGTATCTTGTTGGGGGTCAAATATACAAATGCAAGAGTGCCTCAAGGATGTTGGAGGAATGCTAGGAAGGCCCCTCTGTCCTTGTGGTGCATATCAGAACCGCAAGGGAGTCAGTAAAGTAGAGCGGTTGAGATTACGGGCTCAGTATTATACAATTTGGACAGAAGTTTATCTTATTAAAGACTACTTTTGAAAATTCAGTAAGGGAATGCTAAAGAAAATTTAGAGTAGTGTTATATCAAGTGTGGGAAATGGAGAGACAACAAAGGTGAGATCATACAAGTAGATTTCCAAAAGTTACAGTCAGTGTGCTGGCTCTCTAGTTGGATGGTGGGTTCACAGGTGTCTTTTAGAGTATTAATTCATAAATAGATAAATATGAGAGCCACTTCATATACCTCAAATATTAGAAAGAAAGGGAAGAAAAGGAAGGCAGGAAAGGAAAGGAAAAGAAAAGCAGGCAAGGGAAGAAAAGAGAAGGTTCCGGTATCAGAAAAACTTGAATTCACATTCCAGTTTTGCCACTTACTCATGATTTTTCTCGACCTCAATTTGATTATTTATAAAATGGAAATCGTATTGGGTTAAATCAAATGAAACTGCTGATATTCGACCTTTCTTGACATACACCTGCCTCATAGGGTTGTTGTAAAGATGAAATGAGGTAGTGTGCAAGACCTCACAAACATTAAGAGCTCAGTAAATGTTGTCCATTATTTTTCTCTTCATCTCATACAAATTCAAAATACTATGTCAGTATTTATTCACATAGATCTACTTCTTTCTGTAAGTGTCCTCCTACCTCCATCAACAGTGCTGAAGAATTGATTTACCCAATTCAAACCAAAGTTGATCTTTGGATTATACATAACTATTGATGATTTATGGGAAGTTGCAAATTATATCTCATTTTATTATTCTTATTAAAGCTAGATAATTTATTTTTAAAAAAACCTCACACTCCCCCACCACCTCAATACATAACGATATGTACTTATATCTTCGTTCTTTCTTCAGCCGACTTCCCTGTCCCTAGTATAACTGACCTTGGAAATCCATCCCGTAACATCAAAAGGATAATGTGTTCAACCTCTGGAGGTTTTCCAAAGCCTCACCTTTCCTGGTTGGAAAATAAAGAAGAATTAAATGCCATCAACACAACAGTTTCCCAAGATCCTGAAACCGAGCTCTACGCTATAAGCAGTGAACTGGATTTCAATATAACAAACAACCATAGCTTCGTGTGTCTTGTCAAGTATGGAGACTTAACAGTATCACAGATCTTCAACTGGCAAAAATGTAAGTAACATTGTTCTGGGGAGTTTCTTCTGTGTAAAATCTAAAAACAAAGTAACTCAGCCAGATCCACTTTAGAATTGTGTATATTGGCTTTGATAGTACTCCTTCTATTTTTAAACCCACAAGTGATAATGAAGTGATACTGTAACTTGGTAAGGTCGCTGTAAAGGTGTGAGCATAATGTTACTAGACCAATTTTATTTTCTTTAATAAACTTTCTAAAATTGAGGCATCCAGTAAGTGCTCTCAGCAAGTAGTCCTCTTAGGAAGTTATTGTAACAATATTGTTGATATGAAAGCACTAAGATTTGTCCTTCTTTGGACTTGCCCTTGGGGCTTTGGTGCTTTCTTTTTTGGCCACCTCCTTCCCATTGTCCCATGGCATCAAATCATTGCCTTCTGTGGGTGAATGTGCCTTTTAAGAGCTACTGGTTCATTCACAATGAAGTCTGGTAAAGAAGGTGAATGACAAACTACTTGAGGATAATGCCTGAAAATAGAGGTCATTTTGCCCAGATACCATGACCTTCAAATACTTTACCCTTCAGCTGGTAAACTTACAGAATTTCCTGTCCCTAAGAGGTGAAATCATTTGAAAATGTAAAATGGAATAAATTGGGTTTATATAAATTTATGCATGTTAAACCCGTAATGGGTTATTACGGAACTCAGATACTTACAATAAGTGTCCAACTTGTATGGCTGATTGTATGGAAGACCACCAGGCCTCTCCTCCACCCCCAGGCCCACTCTTAACGATGCATTTTATGGCTGCATAGTAATAAACAATACACTGAATTTGACATGTAGTGGCACATGGATATATAGTATAATATAGAATGTATAGCATGTCTTCCTCTTATCTTTGCTTGTGGTAGAAGAGATATTTTAGATGCTGTAGTAGCTCATTCTAGTGAATGATTTACTCTAGATCTTTCCATCTTGAAGTGGACTCACTCATTATTCTCTTCAATAGGTAATGAGATAAAATTTCCTGGGAATATTAGTTCAAATGCAAACAAAATTTTGACATGTTTATTAACAGTCCAAATTCATTACTTTCAGTCATCTTTTATGTGTTCTAGAAATTTTATAAAAATGAGGTTTGAATCATATGGTTTATTAATTCAGCATTACTTTTCACTTTATTAATATATCATTATTTAATCAATTTTAGATTATTGTGACTAAGGTAGGGATTAGCACACAAAACAGTAATAGCATCTTCAATCATCTTATTTCGGATATTATATTTGGAATATGAGCGTATGTGATATTTTAGGACAGGAATTGGCAAATATTTTCAGAAAAGGGCCAGATAGTAAATATTTTAGTCTTTGAAGATCATATGATCATTGGCAACAACTCAGTTTTGCTGTTATAGCATGGAAGCTGCCATAAACAAGACATAAATTAAGGATACGGCTGTGTTCCAGCAAAATTTTATTTTAAAGAGAAGGCAGTAGGCCAGATTTGGCCTCTGTACTATAGTTTGCTAACTTACAGGAAACAAAATGTAGCCCATTCAAATAAAAGGAGGGAGCTCTTATTTAAAGCTGATTTAGACTGTTCAGCTTTAATCTTTTCCCTGATATGCCTTCTCTCAATTCTTCCCTCATGCTAAGGATGAACAGTATCCCTTTTCGGTCTAATGAAAAGTACTAGCTCTCAAAGTACATTTACAACAATTAGTGGAAAGATGATGACGTGTACAGGTTTATTCATTTCTTTGTTCATTCAATCTTTATTAAAGTAGTGATCGGACACCAAGCATCTTTCTAAGTACTAGTGCTGTCTTGATGTTTGGAGAGCTTTAGTATATAAATACTTCAAATCTATTAATTGAATAGCAGGCATCATTTTTTTTTTCATTTTTCTAGAGGTGAGGAGGGGCAGAGGGAGAAAAAGAGAGAGAATCTAAGGCAGCCTCCACACCCAGCACAGAGCCCGACACAGGGCTTGATCTCAGATCGCATGACCCTGAGATCATGACCTGAGCCGAAATCAAGACTCAGATGCTTAACTCACTGAGCCACCCAGGCACCCCTGAACTGCAGGCATCATTTAGAGTCTAAAGCAAATAATGCACTTGTGGGTGGTCAAGGGCTGATGTGTAAACAAACAAAAATTAAGTGTACAGTTCATAAAAATGTTACAAGTTAATGTGAGCAAGGCTTTACATAAATATTTAATATTTTTATAATTTATTTTATGTAAAAATATTTATGTAAAGCTTTATATAAATATATTTATGTAAAAACATTTGTATAGAGGCGTCTGGGTGGCTCAGTTAGTTAAGCGTTCAACTCTTGATTTCAGCTCAGGTCATGATCTCAGGGTCGAGAGATTGAGCCCCACATCGGGCTCCATGCTGCATGTGGAGTCTGCTTAAGATTCTCTCTCCCTCTTGCTCTGCCCCTCCCCCTGCTCACGCTCTCTCCCTCTCTCTCTAAAATAAATCAGTAAAATCTTTTAAAAATATATTTATCTAAAGCTTTATGTAAATACCCCCTCTAAAAAAAAAAACCAAATTTATCAATTAAACAGAATGGATCCATGATTCTTTTAGTCTGGGACTGCCAAATTGGTTAACCCTTGATATACTGGAAGGCACATATGTGTGTGGAAGGCGGTAAATCAGGGATTCCCACTCATGGGGTATCTAACAAGCTGTATGTGCCGATGCCCGTGCTTGACTCTGTAATTAGGATTCTGAGTCTGCTCTGTGGTGCATTACTAGGCTCCTACTTGGCATCACGACAGAGCGAGTGTGCTGCTACCAGTTCCTCCTTCTTTTTCTCAAACGTACATCCTCTTTCTAGGCTGAGTGAGGCTTGAGGATGGGTGAGGAGTGGCCTCGGAGAGGAAGCCAGCAGTGAGTCAGAACCTGTGGAACTTTTAGATTCCCAGGATAATAGCAAGAGCCTCCCTGTCGTTCTGGTCTGTAGAGGCCAATTCTGGTAATCACTCATCTTCATGCAATCCGGTGTTTTAGAAGAAAAGAAAAGAAAAAAAAAACCCCACCAACTTTCCACAGTCTTTAAGTGGTAGAGGCACTGAAGTCGAATGTGCATTTTAGAATGATCACTGTGGCAGAATGTGTAGGAATTATTAGAACCTAGGAAACCAGAGGCAAAAGGACAACTAGGTGGGAGAGAAGAAAAACCTGAACTAAGGGCAGCTGCTGCATGAGATTTTGGGAAAAGGAACCAACTGCAGAGGTATCCTGAATGCAGAATAAAAGTCCATGGGAACCTACTGGGAATTGAGCACAAAAAGAAGGCTTCACTCTTGTTTGGGTAACTGTGGTGTTGCTATTCACCGAAGTGGGAGAATACGGTTGGAAGATGTGCTTTGGAATGATAATAGGGAGTTTGGTCTAAATCAGGTGGAAATGCTGGCATCCAGCCATGTAGTTGGCAGCTGGAAAGTCAAATCTGGAGTTCAGGAACACAGGAGGACAACAGGTGTTGGTGAGGATGCAGAGAAAGGGGAACCCTCTTCTCTTGCACTATCGGTGGGAACGCAAACTGGTACAGCCACTCTGGAGAACAGTATGGAGGGTCCTCAAAAAGCTAAAAATAGAGCTACCCTATGATCTAGCAATTGCACTGCTAGGTATTTACCCAAAAGGTACAAAAATACACATTCTAAGGAGTACATGCATCCTGATGTTTATAGTAACATTATCAACAATAGCAAAACTATGGAAACAGCCTAAATGCCCATCCGTTGATATGCGAATAAAGATGTGGTGTGTATATACAGTGGAATACTACTCAGCCATCAAAAAGAATGAAATCTTGCCATTTGCAACAACGTGGATGGAACTAGAATATATTATGCTAAGTGAAATAAGTCCGAGAAAGACAAATACCACATGATTTCACTCAATGTGGAATTTAAGGAACAAAATGGATGAACATATGGGAGGGGGGAAAAAGAGAGAGAGAAGAAAAATCATGAGAGACCTAACTGTAGAGAACAAACTGAGGGTTGATGGAGGGAGGTGGGTGGGGGATGGGCTAGGTGGGTGATGGGTATTAAGGAGGGCGTTTGTTATAATGAGCCCTGGGTGTTATATGTAAATGATGAACCGCTGAACTCTACTCCTGAAACCAATGTTGAACTGTACGTCAACTAACTAGAATTTAAAAATAAACAAACAAATAACCCAGTAGTTTCTTTGTGACAATGCCTATGCAGTATTTAAAGTAAATCAATCTGTAATTAAATTTTGCATTTTAAATAAAATGTATGTGCTGTAAGGACAAAAAATGAGATCAGAAATATGATACACAAATTTAGAAATCAGATGGTATTTTAAACCTTGTGTGTGGATGAGAGAAAGGGAAAAGGCATGACACATCTAGAGAGAGAAAAATAAGGTATATCTGGAACATGATGTCAACTAATTATTAATAATACATAGAAATATCAGCTATAAAAATGAGATATAAAGACTTTTTATTTTTTTAAAGATTTATTTATTTTTATTTTAGAAAGAGAGAGTGTGTGCATGAGCAGGGGGAGGGGCGGAGGGAGAGGGAGAGAGAATCTTCAAGCAGACTCCCCGCTGAGCACAGAGCCCCACGTGGGGCCCAACCCCAGGACCCCAAGATCGTGACCTGAGCCAAAACCAAGAGCCAGCTGCTTAACTGACGGAGCCACCCAGGAGCCCCAAGACAAGAATACTTTTAAAGTATCTCCTTAGAATCTTTTTTATGCCAACTTAATTCAGTAAATACAAAAGTTCAAAATTTCTTTTTCACATTTGATACCTGACATCTGGATATTAGTTGCCTGCAAATACGTGTCTGATCAAAGAGTTATGAAAGAAAAATGCTAGCAGCTGTTTAGTGGAGAGCTGAACAGAGAAAGAAGTGAAGGGATGCCTGGGTGACTCAGTCTGTTAAGCGTCTGCCTTCGGCTCAGGTCATGATCCCAGCGTCCTGGGATGGAGCACCACATCGGGCTCCCTGCTCAGCCGGAAGCCTGCATCTCCCTCTCCCACTCCCCCTGCTGGTGTTCCCTCTCTCACTGCCTCTCTCTCTGTCAAATAAACAAATAAAATCTTTAAAAAAAAGAAGTGAAAAATACTCTCTACAGTTATGTAGACATGAGAAGTATAGAATCCTGCAGTTGCAAACACATTAGAGCTGACGCTATTCTTTTCCCTCCACAGTTGAGCCACCCCCTCTGGATAATCTGCTCCAGCTCTGGGTCATCCTAATCCTGGTAGTAATTGGAATTGTTGCGATCACTGCCTTTACAGGAAGCTGCATAGCCCACAGTAAGTTCTACCGTACAGTCATTCTGACCTCAATTCCTGGAAGCCCAAACTCTATCAGTATATGTCAGCATCTCTCCAAGGTTTTAGCCTAGGTTATAGTCTCTTCTCGTTTTATGGAAACTTGAGTGTTTCTATTCATTCACTGGACAGACATTTCTTGGACACCTCCCATGTGTCCAGTTCTCTACTAGGTACTGGAATTACAAACATGAGGAGTCACTGCCCTCAAGACACATTCTAGTTTAGTCCATTTATTTTTTTCCCCTAACTTTATATTTTCTTGGCGATGCTGAGGCTTGCTAACTAATTTGGAAACATTTCTGATGCAAAGTGATATTCTAATCTTTGATTTTCAAGTGGAAGAAAGTCAGAATGACAAGATTTGGAGTCAAGAATCACTTTCTTGCAGGAGGGTAAGATGCACTAATGACATTGAGAAATTACATGGCCACAAGTGATTTTACCAATTCTCAATTCCTTTGAATACATTTTTGGTTGAAAGATAAGGAGTGGTTGAGGAAAGAAGAGATATCTAGGATGTTTTTCCCTGTGGGTTTAAATTTTTGGCCTTATACATATGCTACCCTCCATCTTTGTAATTAAATGAAGAGGAACTGCTAGGCCAGAGCTGAGGTCATAGTCACCATGAAGGAGCACCAACCTTTCTTGGAGTAGAAATCATGTACATTGAGCAAAGAAAATTGGAAGACCAACATCTGGTGATTTTCCCCAAACTTCAGCACAACAACTGTCAAAGCACAGGGAAGTCACTAAGACTCTTTGCAACCAACAACTCAATACACACGTAGGGTTAAGAGGTCTGGTGGGCTCAGGGATGTTTTTGATACAGACTGCCCAGCCTTACCCCTCTAGTTCAGGATCTCTTATTCTTCACACGACTGACGCTTGGGGCCAGATCCTTCTTTGTTTTAGGGTTCATTCAATGCACTGTAGTGTATTTAGCAGTGTCTCTAGGCTTTACTCACTATATGCCAGTAGCACCCCTGCCCCAGTTGTGACAACCAAAAATGTCTCTATTACATTACGAATGTCCCAGGGCAGGGGTGGGGAGGGGACCTGGGGTTAGAAATCTTCCTGGTTTAAGAACCACTGATCTAGTTCTGAGCCAGCGAAGGCTTCCTGAAACAGACAGGCACGATTTAGGAGAAACTCATCTATCTAAATCTTTATTGTTTGTGCTTGTCTTCAAGGGCTTGCTACAAGACGGAGACAGGGTAAGAGGAATGAGGAGGGCACGGGCATGGAGAAGATCTCCCCTATCCTCACAGGACCTGCCCAAGCATCCGTATGAGCAGGACACCCGGAGGTAGCTCCCCTAGCTCTTCTCTACCAGGTGGAACATATGAGATATACGGATCTCAGTACCAGATTTAGACTCTTTTACCTTCTACCTCACCTTCTCAAAAATCTAATTCAGGTTACTCTGAACAGACGGTTGCCATCTCTCCTTTCTCCCCACATATGACTTGCTTATTGTTACCCCCTTCTTTGCTGTGCCGTTCTGCCATGTTGAAATGTCCCCCTCTTGTCAGTCAACTCAGTGTCTTTCGTTATCTGTAAAATACCTTAAGTTCATCTTGATGTAATATTCCTGGCCTAGCTGCTTATTCTGATCACTCCTTTTTGCCTGTATCCCTCACAACCGATGGACGCGGATTAGGGTCACTTACTGGTCACTCTGCACCACCTCAGTAACATCCTCCTCATTGGTCTCTCTGCCTCTTACAGAGTCATCCTACTAACCCAGTTAACAGAGCCAAATTTTATTTAAAAAATCACTTCTCCATGTCATTTTCCCACTCAAAAACTCCGAAGAGGCCCCCCCCCAATGCCTATAGGAAAAGTTTCAAGACTTTTAACTTTCCACACTTCAATTGATCTCCTCAGTATAAACATTCTCAGTTCTTTGAACTGTCCTATACATAGCAGTTTCCAGAAGCTTCATGTGAACACATTAGATGTCAACAAATAGAGTCCAAGACTTTAGATATGGTCTAATTCTACATACAATGGGATAATTACTATCTGGGATCTGGAATGTTCTTTCTATTAAGAAAGCCTAACACAGCAGCAGCTTTTTGAGTCACACTATTAACGTACATCAATTTTTCTTAAACTACCCAGGCTTTTTCATGTAAGAGAAACATTAGAATCCAAGAGACTAATACCAGGTCCAGGGTGGTTTATAGCGTTCATAAACAATTCCTTTTTGACTTACGAAGTTAGGGTTAAAAAGCGTTAAGAAATGAGAGTCTGCAGAGTTACCTTTAAAAAGTAAAAGGAAATGAAATATAACACCTGAGACTTAACTATAGTAGGTTATGTTTTACGAAAGCAGTATTTTATTATTTCATTTAGTCTTATAAAAATCTCCATGAGCAAGATCTTTATCTCCATTTTATAGGAGAGAAACCCGAGGCTCCTTCCCGAGGTTGTGATTTGCCTAAGGTCAGGCAGGCAAGGAGCAAAGCCAGGACTCAAACTGGGTATTAAGCTCAGGTTCCTTTCACATCATAGCAGCCTATGCACATTTGCCCACAGCAGTCTTGTTTCCTGTTTTCGACTTCTTCAGGATGCCCTTTCCAGGATGTCCCCCTCAGTTCTGAGATTACCTACAACTTCCCTGACTTTCCTTGTTAACAGTCTTCTGCTCAGTCGGCCGATACGTCATATTGAAGCCATGGGTGCGGTCTCCTACATGGCCATCTTGTCCAGTTGAAGCGACTCGGCCTTGAACTGCTGGAGCAGTGCTCTCTCTAGCACATCGCATTCCGTCCTGGGTTTATTTTCATGTGCCTGTCTTATATTCTTTACTAAATTATAGGCTTATGGAGAACAACCATCCCTGATGTATCTGTTTGCCTCATTGGTATAATATTACCTTGATCGCTAACATTTGGTTGTTTGATGATAGCTGGTGCTTACAATTTGCCCGATAGTTCATGTAATAAGAATTGTCAGACTTGTCCTAAATTCTCCCATAATTTAGACTTCCCTTTATATTCTTTGGCCATCAAGATTAATATCTACAAATTAATATCTACACCTTAACTTGGGAGCACCTTTGTGATGAAAAATATAAAATTTTAAAATGCTTTCCTCCTTTGAGAATTTAGGGTTTGAAGTATTCGTTTTATTTTTTTGTTTCCTCAGGTTCCACCTCCATCTTAGATTGACCTCTTTGAATTTCCTCAGATGCCAGGATTATCCCACCTTGCACTTCAAGCATCTGTTCTCTAGGAGCCTTTTCATTTCAGTGGCCCTGCAAAAAGTGACCAGAGGAATATGGTGGGGACATAAGTAGCTCTGGTAACCTTAGTCAAAGAATTTAGAAACAAAGACTTGTTCAGGTCTGGAAGAAACATTCAAAAACACTTGTCTCGCTACTGACAAGGACATTAAGGCCCAGGGGGTGACCTGAATTATCGAGAAAGGCCTGAGCCAGAACCCAGATTTCCTGTCTCTGGTGCTCCTTTCCATTATTAGTCTGGCTCTGTGCTATATATATATATACACACACCAGTCAAAATGGTTCTGGAAAATGAATTTGTCCAATGTCAGGTCAACTTGTGAGACTTGATCTGATCCAACACTGGAGGATTTTGTTGTAAAAGGCAATCTGATGTTAATGCGTGGGTAGCATGCCGGTATGTAAAGCAATGTGAGGCTGGTGGAAACGTTACTGGGGTTAGCCAGCATTTCATTCCTCATCGTGCTCTCCTCTGTTGCTCTCCCACTTCTCCATCAGGTTCTGGAGAAAGTAGATCTATCCAAAACTAATATCCTCTAGCATGTAAGATGAATGATGTATACACCTCGAAGCAATAGTCAGGTTGGAGAGGGATAGGTTGGTTTAAAGAGTCACATCCTACTGGTTCATATTGGACTGATAATCTCCTTAAATGGCTTTATGCTAGCTTAACCTCATTTATAAAATATGAGAAAGTTCTCATTTAAAATGAGATAGGATTTTATGGTGTATTACTGAACAGTAAGCTGTCTTTAGAAATCGATGGAGGTAATGAAAATAGCATTCCATAGGGCTTCCTTAGATCCCTAAAGTGGCTTTTCCTCCTTGGTATTTCTGATCCTTCTGGCATCAGCAGAGAATTGAAAAGAAAGAAGTGGCCAACTGCTGTTCCTGTGTTACCTGCTCATGACTCCTCTTTCTCTGAAGTTGTCTTCTACAACTCAACGGACCAGGAGGTGGACCTGACTTAAGGGGGAGCAATCAGACATTCTCATTTGGAAATTTGATGCTGGACAGCAAGTTGACCAAGTTTCTCACATGTGGCTGGCTGGGTTTAAAACATTTAATTTTGGTAGCTATAAAGGGACCAGATTATGCTACATAGTCTAAGGAGCAGAAGTACACTTTTAAATGGTTGCACTCAGAACGAAATCACTGAAGGAAAAAAAAAGTAGGAGACTAACAAGAACGTGAAGCAATGAAACAAACAAACAAACAAAAAGGGAATTGCTGCATTTAGTTAAGATTAATAATCCTTAGACATGATCAAAAGGAGACCTCAAGAAGTAGTCAAAAAACAGAACACACCTAAGAGACAGCTTATTTATACTTAAATTATATTACATTACTTATTACATTTGATAAATGTGTTAGTACTGTTTTTTCAAAGAGTTGTATTTTTATTCCGATATTTTTGTGATATGAATAAAATTATTTTTAAAACCAACCATCTAGTTTTATAATTTCTAGTAATCTACCTGTGGATGTGAATAAAACAATAAACAGATTGACTGACAATCTGTCAGCAATTTGTGAACGGCATAATTAAGAAAAATAGGCTTTCTGGAGTGTGGTGATAGCATGTAAAAATCATGTTAGTAATATACTTTGCAGAGGTTCTTCTAGCCTTAGAATTACTAGTGTCCGTTGTTCTGTCTCTCGTCCCCTGTGCTCCAGGGCATCATGCTATGCTCCACATGCATCTTTTCACTTAATACCCATTCTGAGGTAGATACTATTTCATCTGACAGAGGGGAAAACTGAGACCTAAAGTAAAACGGCTTTGCTGTAGGTCTCATGGCTGCAAAGCCACATGACTGGGATGCCAAGCCAGCGATCTGCCCCCAGAGCCTGTGGTTCAGTCACAATATCACACAGCTACATAAACCTGGCTTCTGACAACAATTACTTTCAGAGCAGGGACTAAAAACAAAGAGATTCAACACCAAAACAAAGCACTGGTGGTTTTTCCCTCCTAGTACACTTAACGCAGGTCATTCCTCCCCCCCCTTCAGTAAAAGTTAAAGTCTGCAGGACAGCTTCCTTCTTAAGGAGCAAACTCCTGGAGTGTAGCGACTGTGTATCTATTCTAAGTAACTTCTGCATATTTCAGCATAGACACTTTGTCAGCAACACTGAGAGAGGAAACACAGTCGGGTTCTTTTTTTAAAATGATGCTTATCTACTTCATGTTTGTTAAATTTACATTGTATTTCAAAAGGCTTAGGGATTATCTTTTTATTTTATTTTTTTAAATTTTATTTATTTGAGAGAGGGCACGTGGGGGGGGGGGCGGGGCAAGCATGGAGCCTCACACAAGGCTCCATTCCACGGCCCACAGATCATGACCTGAGCCTAAATCAAGAGTTGGACACTCAACCAACAGCCACCCAGGTGCCACCACACTTAGGCCTGCGATATTTCCAAGACCCAAAGGCACAAGGGTTTTATCACAGACCATTTTCCTCACCTGGTTCTTTCCCTCTTCTTCCTAGTGATTCCTCAAGTATCCTTTTAAAGGGCTGCAAGAATAAACATATAACCTACAGAATTCAACTCCAATCTTGGGAATGTTTTAATTTACTGTTGTAAAATCCAGGGAAAAGAATTATGTACTGATTGATCAGTACAGATTGTCAAATATACAGATCAATCAGGAAAGATTTAAGTGTGTAATTAAATTTAAGGATAAGTAAAGTGAGCATACACTAGCCCAATTCTTGGTTTAAAAAAAGATAAAAGCAAGTCACTGCCACTAGAGATGCTAGCGTTTATATCCGACCAAGAAGCCTACCCATTGGCATCCAATGGACATAGATCCCTTCGATTCACCAATGAATTTTAAGTCCAGAACATTTTCAGTCTTTGTCTTGTTTATTTGTTGATGAAGGGTTTCTAGGAAGACTTAGCAGTGCTTCAATTTTCTCAACATCATCTTTGGATCGATTTTTCTTTAAGCTACTTTCGATTTCTTCAGGGAGGAGATCAGTAAATTGTAGTCTGGCCTTGCTGTAATAAAAGAATGAAAAGAACATATCATGTACTACTCTGTTTCTTAGTTCCTAGAGAGATTTAAAAAATATATATATAGCATTTATCCATTCTCCCTGTGCCTTATGAGCAAACATTGCTCCTTGCACTTCAAAAGCAATGACTTTCTTCGCTCTCCTGACCTGTTCCACTCATGGGCCGACTACGGTTCTCACATCACCAAAATGGACACTGCTGTGGCAGCAGCTCTGATCCCTCAGATATTCTAGAGTTCCTGCAGGGGTATCGTGCAGGAACCAAAGCACCCCGAGCTCAAGTGTGAGCCTTGCAAACTGGCTGTCCTCTTGCCCTCAGGGCTGGGGGGGGGGGGGGATGTGAGCCCCCGTCACTCCATTAACTCTCTGTTGCCAGACCTTATAGGAACTGCAGAAAGGCTATGAGAATGGTAAATTCAACATGGAAAAGTCAGATGGGACAACACTATAGATGTATATTTACAAAGAGTTAAAATCCAATTTCCAAATAACAGATCAGTTCTTTTTCTAAATCTAGTATTCGTGTCTTTCTTTTTTTAAGTGATTATCAAGGTCATCCATGACTTTTTTCTCAACTCTTCATAACCAGGTTTGACCATTTCTTCTTCCATATCTCTTTAGCCAGTTTTCTACATTTTCGACTCACTAAGGCAATTTTTTATACCCTCACTCTGACTTCCCTGTAGTTACTCTGAAGCAATGAAACAGGTATTTAGTAAGTTCTTAATTATGTATTAAATTAGCTCCTCAAGAATATCACATATATATCATAGACATAAATATCCTAAAAATTTTTCACCCTATTTCCTTCTGAAGTATCTTTCATTACTATAATTCAAGTTATTGTTTTTAGCCATTCTTGAGATTTTCCATCTCTAAATAACTGATCAACTTCTCTACTTATTTTTCTAGTTTCCTTTTTTTATTGGGATACAATTATTATCTGTTCGTATTTTTCCAAATGTTAATTCTTCTGCAACTTTCTGTATCAAATTCAAATACCAATATACTTTCCTTACCTTTCCAATTCCTTTCTCAAAGCTTTCTTTTCTTAAAAAAAAAAAAAAAGTTTCTTATGACACCTAAAGAACTAGAAATAAGCTAATACTTTCATGCTTTTAATTCTCCACATCACATTTTATGCTGGCATTTAGAATTTTAAGTCCTTTATCCTAGAACTTAGATAATTACATATCCCTCCTACCCGCTTACTCTGGAGAAGAGGAGTGAATGAAACAAACATATATTGAGCATTGTGGTGTGATTCTGCCCTCCGAATGGCTAAGAAAACAGAGGGCTTGAAATTAAGTAAAATATCCAAGGTCAGAAAATTAATCAATAGCCTAGCTGGGATTTAAGGTTTGTTTTCAAGGCTTCATTGGCTGCAAAATCAATGCTTTTTCTCCTTTTTCTCCAGTCCCTAAAAACTGATCTACAGATATTAAGAATTTCCATGTGTGCATGTGTGTTTAGCACAAATGGAAGTTTCAAGTAAAAACATGGGGGAAAAAAAAGACTGTTTATTCAACTATGAAAACAGCAGCAGCTTTCACCAGTGCGCAGGTTCAGCCATGAGAATCCTTTGTACCAGGAGCACTAGCTAGCAGCCTGTTACGGTGATCTTACAAAGAATCAGCACAAAGTCCACTCTCAGTCTCATAACTGGATCCCAAGGAATGACTAGATGCCACAGGTCAAAACTTTCCTCCTCCTCAGTGGCATCCAGTCCATGAACAGTCACTAAAACTACCTAATTCATGTGCATCCACAACAAGAAGTGGAATTTTTGAATGCAGAGACCTAACACGCTCTGTACTGTTCATAGATGCATGTGTAACCGGGGATACAACCTTTTAAATGACGCCACGTGAAACTCACTCATTGCTGTCCATTTCCTTTAGGTAATTTCCTATGCAGTCAAGAATACAGAAAAAGAAAAAAAATATGCAACCAAGTGAGGTTTACAATATCTTAACTTTAAAGAAATGTATCTAAAGAATGACCCTCATCAGATTAAAAATAAAATTAGGGGCGCCTGGGTAGCGCAGTCGTTAAAGCGTCTGCCTTCGGCTCAGGGCGTGATCCTGGCGGTCCGGGATCGAGTCCCACATCAGGCTCCTCCGCTGGGAGCCTGCTTCTTCCTCTCCCACTCCCCCTGCTGTGTTCCCTCTCTCGCTGGCTGTCTCTCTGTCACATAAATAAATAAAATCTAAAAAAAAAAAAAAAAATAAAATAAAATAAAAAAAAAAAAAATAAAAATAAAATTAGTGTCTTTCTTTTAACCATTCCTTCATTAAAAAGATTAAAAAACCAGGTAGGGTACAAGTTGAAGAAAATGAAACTCTTGAGATTCATTCTTTCCTTCTTTTTTTCTTTCTTTCTTTCTATCTATCTATCTATTTATTTATTTATTTAAGTAATATTTATTTATTTATTTATTTAAGTAATTTCTATTTATTTATTTAAGTAATTTCTATACCCAACATGGGACCTGAACTCACAACCCTGAGATCAAGAGTGCTCCACTGACTAAGCCAGCCAGGTGCCCCAGAAACTCATCTTTGAGTTGAGGGACGGTTTAGAGGACCTGGGTTAAGAGAACACCACGATGGCTAAGAAAGTCGGATGCCCACATCTTCACATGCTCCTTACCTCTCTTGGAGTTTCAGCTCGTGGAGTGCTTTGCGATCCTTCTGTGTTCTCTCTTGTACAGTCTCACCATAGAAATTCTGAAATGCCATCAACAGACTTCCTACAGGAGTGCTGAGGGGGAAGCAGCGAGAAAGCTTAGGACAAAGGAGCCATTAGACCACACACCATGTGAGGACCTGCTAAGGCATGAGCAACACCGACTGAGCCACCGGTTCCCCGACAGGTACAGGAACTCTGACAAAGTGTCCTTGTCGAATGAAGAAAAAATTAAGGCAATTTCCTTCCTAGTCTTCTAAACACTACAGAAAAACAATCACTGCAACTTCCTAAAATTAGCTGGTATAAAAACAACAGGTCTATAAATTGCCTCTGTTTTATCATGAATGATAAACTGGGAAAATATATATTTATGACCAGTTCTAGTAAGTAGATTTATACCGAGATTTCTCAGAAGTGAAATTAATACCAGGAATGGTACCAAACCCTGTACGGGGCAGGAACTGTAGGGCATCTTTGGTTGGAGGAAGGATACTACTAGCTTCTGGAGGTGGAACCACCAAAACATCCTCAAATTCAAAAGTCTGGCACAACAGTCTCACCCATAATGTCAATAGTTACCAATCGAGAAACTGATTTAGATAGCAATTATTACAGTAACGGAAGAGGGTTTGGTTCTTGTGTTCTCAAAGAGGAATTTTTGACTTTGATATAACTTAAATTTCCTCTGACTACAACGTAAGTAAGCTCATTCAAAAAATTATTTTTGCTAAATGGAAATGTCCGTTGACAAATGGATAAAGAAAATGTGGTAGGGGGGCGCCTGGGTGGCGCAGCGGTTAAGTCTCTGCCGTTGGCTCAGGGCGTGATTCCGGCATGATGGGATCGAATCCCGCATCAGGCTCCTCCGTTGTGAGCCTGCGTCTTCCTCTCTCACTCCCCCTGCTTGTGTTCCCTCTCTCGCTGGCTGTCTCTATCTCTGTCAAATAAATAAATAAAGTCTTAAAAAAAAAAAAAAAAAAAGAAAAAGAAAACGTGGTATATACAATGGAGCACTGTGCAGCCTTTAAGAAGGTCCTGTCACATGCTACAACATGGATTGACCTTCAGGATATTATGTTAAGTGAAATATGCCAGTTATAAAAGGACAAATATTATATGATTCCATTACTATGAAGTATCTAAAGTAGTCAAAGTCATAGAAACAAAGTGGAAAGGTAGTTGCCAAAGGCTGGGGAACAGGGGGAGGGGAGAATTAATGTTTAATAGGTAAAGAGTTTTCAGTTCTAGAGATCTTTTGTACAACAATGGGAATATACCTAACACTACTAAACTGTACACTTAAAAATGGTTAAGATGATAAAAATCTGTTATGTGTTTTTAATGACAAAGAAAAAGAAATTACTTTTGCTTCTAATTTCAATAATTCTCCCCTTCAAACTAAGCTGGTATATTAACAACATAACAAGGGGCGCCTGGCTGGCTCAGTCAGTAGAGAATGTGACTCTTGATCTTGGGGTCCTGAGTTCAAGCCCCACGTTGGGGGTAGAGTTTGCTAAAAAACAAACAAAAAAACACAATATAATAAAAATTACGTCAGCAATGGATTATGACATGCTGAATTTTTAAAAAGAATTTTAAAAAAGAATGAATAAATCTATAGTGTTACTTCCATTTAAAAAGGGGATAGAAAAAGGGAGGGCACAGGTGGAGGGAAAGGGAGAACTCTTCTATTTAGGTGAATGCCAACTAATAAAAACAGAAGAAAAGATAAAACTAACAAATCATTGTGCAACCATCTTTGTAATAACTGATTACAGCAACAATTATAATAGATCATTAAAACCACAAGAAACAAAATAGCTGGAGAACAGGCTATTCAATCTTATCCTACAGATTATTTATTTTATTTTTTTATTTTTTAAAAGATTTTATTTATTTATTTGACAGAGAGAGAGGCAGCGAGAGAGGGAACACAAGCAGGGGGAGTGGGAGAGGAAGAAGCAGGCTTCCCGATGAGCAGGGAGCCCGATGCGGGGCTCGACCCCAGAACGCTGGGATCATGACCTGAGCCGAAGGCAGACGCTTAACGACTGAGCCACCCAGGTGCCCCCACAGATTATTTATTAATCACAATGGGAAAAAGATACCCTTACAGTGGAGAAATTTAGTAGATACCAAATGTGGTAGGCAGAATTCTAAAATGGTGCCCCAAATTGTCCTGTCCTAATCCCTCAACTATAAATATATTATAGTGATTATGTTACATGGCAAAATTTTACAGATGTAATTAAGGTCAGTAACCAGCTGAATTTGAGTCAATCAAAAAGTAAATTATATGAGAAGAATTCAACATGCTGGTTGCTGGTTTGAACATGAAGGGGTCACTGTGAGAAGGAATGGGGATGCCTCTAGGAACAGTGGTGCCTGGCTGACAACCAGCCAAGGAACACGGACTTCAGCCCTACAGCCGCAAGGATCCTGTCCACAACCCGAATGGTTCAGGAACAGATTCTTCCCCAGAGCCTCCAATTAGAGCCCACCTGACCAACACTTTGGTTTTGGCCTTGTAAAACCCTGAACAGATAGAGCCCATCTGAGCCTACTCAGATCTCTGACCCACAGAACTGTGATATAATAAATGGGTAGTGTTTCAAGTTGCTAAAGTTTGTGGTAATCTGTCACATAGCAATAGAAAACTACTGTGAATAATTAAAATTGACATCACTTATAATAGGTGATACAATGTGGCTCTTGATGTGATACACTGAGGAGGAAACAACTTCACCTATATTGTACTCCTGATGAAAACATTTAACCTAAATCTAATCCTGAGGGGATAAGCAAAAGAAATTGAGAAATTTTCTGGGGGAAAAAAGGCAGTGGAACTGTTCTAGTTTAAAGGAATCAAGGGGCGCCTGGGTGGCGCAGTCGGCTAAGGGCTGGATTCTTGGTTTCTGCTCAGGTTGTGATCTCAGGGTCCTGTGATTGAGCCCCGCGTCAGGCTCTGTGCTCAGTACAGAGTCCGCTTCATATTTGCTCTTCTCTCCCTCTGCCCCTCCTGCTTGTGTGCACTCTCTGTCTAATAAATAAATCTTTTTTTTAAAAAATAAAGGAATCAAAACCATAAAAATGATATACAATTGGATCCTGGGTTTAAAGAAATATGTATATATGGTATTATAATAATTGAAAAATTTGGAATATGTCCCTATTTTAGCTATATTGAATCAATGCTAAATTATTTATTGTGATGATTACACTGTGATATCATTGGCAAATGTTCGTCATTTCATCCTGGGAGATACATGCTGATGTATTCAGAGGTAAGGAATTATAAGGTCTCAAAAGATTTAACCAGAAAGAAAAAAGAGAAAGAAAAAGAACTGTACACACATTCCACACATATACAGAGAGATATAAAATGAATATGGCAACATGTTAACAACTGGTGAATGTAAGTGAAGAATATATGGGTGTCCAATGTACTAAGTCATTCAACTTTTCTATAGGTTCAAAATGTTTCAAAGTAAAAAGCTGAAGAAGAAAATGTTTTAAATTTAATAAACTAAACAAAACCCAAACAAAAAAATTTTTAATAGAATGTGCTTGTTAATAGTTTCTCACTCTTTTTTTCCTGCTCCTTGTTCAAACTACAAATAGTTACAGGTGTTAGTGATACCTAAACAGTTTTCACTCAGTGATAACTGGAAGTAAAATCAACCAGTGGGGTAGAACTAGAATTTGACAGTCAAAGCCACTGCCAATACAAGACTAAAGACCATTTATAGGCTTTAAGATTCAAATGTGTTCTTTAGAAGTGAATGCGATTTTTAACAGGTAAGGCATTAATGAAAGTTGTGTTAATTTAGAATGAAACTGTGTTAACACTTACCCCAGCAAGGCTCCGATGATGCCACCAGCCACCAGACCATGCAGGCCCAAGTTTATTCTAAAAAGACCTCCTGTGACAGCTATTTTAGAACAAACAAACAAAAAAAACCCCAATATTAAATTATCTTTAAGCACTAGAATCTATTTTTAAAATTTTCCTTCTATAAAAATGACATAACCCCCTAAGTAAGTTTTCTGAACCCAACATTAATATACCACCACAATCTCTTCCACACTGCAGGTTCAAAAGAAAACATTCCTTTCACAAACCTACTTTCTCCATCTGTTCTAGGGTCCAATCTCTTCTCATTCTGCTTCATTTTTGCCCACCTCCTCTTAAAAATCTGTAATTTCTTCACTTCCACCTCTTCCATTTCTTCCTTCTTCAAGAAAAGCTTCCCCCAAATAAACAAAACCCCCTGCAGTTCATACCTTTGCCCCCAGCCTCACCCTTTTCTGTACTGCTACACTCCTCAGCCAGGCCTGCAACTGGGCATTTGGCCTACAGTGCCATCTGGTGGTCAGTGCACAGATCCTATTTCCTTCCCACTGGAACGGTGTATCTACAATGTCATCCATTTTCCTCCCTCACAAGGTACAACACTAATGCCATCGCAGGTAGTAACTTTTTTTTTTTTTAATTGAGATTTATTTGTCTTATTTTAGTACTATTTATCATTCTTAATTTTCTAAGTTTTAAAAGTAACAAGAACAAAAATGATCTTTAATTCTATAACCAGAGGTAGTATAATACATTTGGTCTTTTTTTTTTTCCAAGATTTTATTTATCTATTTGACAGAGAGAGAGACAGCCAGCGAGAGAAGGAACACAAGCAGGCAGAGTGGGAGAGGAAGAAGCAGGTTCCTAGTGGAGAAGCCTGATGTGGGGCTCAATCCCAGAACGCTGGGATCATGCCCTGAGCCGAAGGCAGATGCTTAATGACTGCACCACCCAGGTGCCCCCATTTGGTCTTTTTTTTCCTCTAGTCTTCTCTTCCAAACAAAGCATTTTAAAAAAATAAGATTAAAAAAAAAAACAAAACCTATTAGAATAGCCAAAATCTAGAACACTGACAACACTAAATGTTGGCAAGGATGTGGAGCAAAAGAAACTCTCATTCATTGCTGGTTAGAACCAAAATGGTATAGCCACTCTTGAAGACAGTCTGACACTTTCTTACCATATGATCCAGCAATCGTGCTCCTTGGTATTTACCCAAAGGAGCTGCAAATTTATGTTCACACCAAAACCTGCACACAGACATTTACATATAGCAGCTCTGTTCATAACTGTCAATACCTGGAAGCAAACAAGATGTCCTTCAGTAGGTAATGCATAAACTGGTATATTCAGACAAAGCACTAAAAAGAAATGGGCTATCAACTAATGAAAAGACACTGGAGGAAACGTGAATGCATATTATTAAGTGAAAAAAGTTAATCTGAAAAAGATATATAACATTCTAGAAAAGGCAAAACTATGGGAACAGTAAAAACAAAACAAAACAAAAAACCAGTGGTTATCAGAGGTTGGTAGACAGGATGCATAGGTAGAGCAGATTTTTAGGGCAATGAAAATGCTCTTTATGATACCACAATGATGGATACATGTCATCATATATTTGTCCAAACCCATAGAATGTACACCAAGAGTGAACCCTAAAGGAAACTATGGACTTTGGGTGATGATAAATCAATGTAAGTTCTTCAATTTAACTAATATTCTCTGGTGTGAAATGTTGATAGTTGGGGAGGCTCCATGTAAGTGGGGGAGGGAGTATATGCAAAATCTTTGTATCTTCTGTCCAATTTTACTGTGAACCTAAAACTATATTAAGGGGGGGGGGAGTAATGAGGCTTATAAGCTGTCAGCAGCCAAACACCAAAAATGGAGTCGGACTCTATTACACTTATAACTATGTTTTCTATGAATAAAAATAGTTTACTTCTTTTTTTTTTTATTCTTGGTACTTTTTCTTTTTCTTACCTGAATGCACTGGTTAAAGTCTCCAGTACAATGCTGAATACGACTGTATTCATCCCAAGTACCTGAATTACAAGTGTATATATCTGTGCCATGTTCTCAGTCTTAGGGCAAAGTCATTCAGTCTTTCACCATTAAATATGATGTTTGCTGCAGGCTTTTTCATAGATGACCTTCATTGGGTTAAAATTCCTTTTTATTTCTAGTTTGTTGAAAGTTTTTATCATGAATGTTGGATTTTTATCAAATGCTTTTTCTAAGCTAACCTTAAATTACTTGGATAAATTCACTTGGTCATGATATAATAATCCTTGTTTGTTGCTGGATTTGGTTTACTAGTATTTTGTTAAGGATTTTTTGTGTATATACTTTTTTTTTTTTTTTTTTAAGTAATCTCTACACCCAAATGGGGCTTGAACCCACAACCCTGAGATAAGAGCTACATGCTCTACCAACTGAGCCAGCCAGGTACCCCTGTGTGTATACTCTTGAGGGACAGTGATCTGTAATTTTCTTTGTTGTTTTCATCTGGCTTTGGTATCAGGGTAATACTAGTCTAACAGAAGGAGTCTGAAAGTGTTCCTTCTTCTATTTTCTGGAAGAGTTTGTGAAAGAAATTTCCCAAATAGCCATTGAAGCCATCTGGTCGTGGGCTTTTATGAAAAAAATTTAAGTAATTTAGTTTATTAACTTACTATGGGGCTATCCCAATTTTCTATTTCTTCTTGAGTAAATCTTGATAATTTGTGTCTTTTGTTTTTTCTTCTTGGTCAGTCTTGCTAAAGGTTGTCTATTTTGTTATCTTTAAAAAAAAAAAAACCAACTTTCGGTTCCATCAATTTTCTCTTTTTCTTTCAATTTCACTGAGTTTTGCTCTAATTCTATTATTTCCTTCTGTCTACTTTGGGTTTATTTTGCTCCTCATTTTCTATTTTTAAAGGTGGAAGCTTAGATTGTTCATTTGAGATCTTTCTTCTTTTATAATGTAGGTGTTTATAAATTTCCCACTAAATACTAATTTGGGTGAATCTTAGCAATTTTGACATGTGCTTTCATTTTCATTCAACTCCAAATACTTCTAATTTACCTTCTGATTCCTTGTGGTCTATGGGTTATTTATAAATATGTTGTTTAATTTCCAAATATTTGTGGATCCCCCATTTTTTTCAGTTTAATTCCGCTGAGGTCAGAAAACATACTTTGTATGATTTCAATACTTCTAAATTTATTGAGACTTGTCTTGTGGCCTTATATATGGTCTAGCCTGAAGAATATCCCATGTGCACTTGAAAAGAATGTGTATTCTGCTGTTGTTGGGTCGAGTGTTCTATAGATGTTAGGTCATACAGGTTGATAGTGTTGTTCAAGTATTCTATACCCCTGTTGGTATTTCCTCTAGTTGTTCTATACATTATTAAAAGTGGCATATTAACATATAGTTGGATCTTTTTTTAATAGAGTCAGACAATCTGCCTATTGACTGCAGTGTTTAATCCACTCATATTTAATGTTATTACTGATACAGCTGGATTTAGGCCTGCCATCTTATTGTTTTCTATATATCTATTTAATTCCTTTTTGACCTTATTACTATTACTACTTTAAAAAGTTACTCTCTTATTACCTGCTTTACGCATTACCCTATGCATCTTAATTTATCACACAATCTACTTCAGATCAGTACCAATTTTATTCCAGTAAGATATACAAAGACTGTTCCAATACAGCTCCACTCCTCTCCCATCTTCATGCTATTGTCGCTTATGTTATATATACATGTTAAAACACAGCAATACAATATTACTATTATTTTATGCAATCATATGTATTTTAAAGAAGGGAAAAAGTTAAGAAAGAAAAAACAATAGGTTTATGATGTCTTTTATATTAACCTACATATTTACCATTTCTAGTACTTTTCATTTCTTCCTGTCAAGTTACTATTTGGTATCATCTCCTTGCCCCAACATACTTCCATTCCTTCCCTCTCATTTGTGCTATTAATGCCATATATAGCTTTAAACATGCTATATGTCTAACACTTCAATTTTATTATTTTATGTATTATCTTTTATTATTATGTATTGTCTTTTAGAGCAGTTAAGAGAAAATAAATATTTATACAACCTTTAATAATTACTTATATCGTTACCAATGCTTTTTAATGTAGATTCAGGTTACCATCTGGTATTACTTCCTTTTGGCCTGAAGTACTTCTATAGTATTTTGTAAGGCAGATCTGCTAGCAACAAATTTTCTTTCTTTGCTTATCTGCCAATGTCTTTATTTTTGCCTTCAATTTTGAAGAATGGTTTCCTAGATAGAGAATTCTTGGTTGGCAACTTATTCTTTTCAGGCTTTTGAATTTCATTCTACTGCCCTCTGGCTTCCATCATTCTAATGAGCAATCGGCTGTTAATCTTATTGGAGTGTTCCTTGGTTGTTGTTTTTTTTTTTTCTTGCTTTTAAGATTTCTTTCTTTCAATAGTATAACTATTATGTGTCTAGGTGTGCATCTCTTCATGTTTATTCTTCTTAGAGCTTGTTGAGCCTCTTTGATGTACGGGTTAATGTTTTTCATCAAATTTGGGAAGTTTGTAGCCTTATTTCTTAAAATACTTTTTTCTGGCCCTTTCTCTCTTTTCTCTCCATCTAGCATTCCCATCACACACCTGTTGGTACTTCTGATGGGGTCCCATAAATTGCTGAGGCTCAGTTCACTTCTCATTTTAAAAATTCTGTCCTTCATGGGCACCTGGGTGGCTCAGTTGGTTAAGCATCTGCCTTTGGCTCAGGTCATGATCTCGGGGTCCTAGGATCGAGTCCTGCATTGGGCTCCCTGGTCAGCAGGGAGTCTGCTTCTCCCTCTCCCTCTGCCCCTACCCCCCACTCATGTGCTCACTCTCTCTTTCAAATAAAATCTTTTTAAAAAACATTCTGTCCTTCATAAGAAACAATCTATATTGATGCATCTTCAGGTTCACCAATTCTTTTCTGCTATTTCAAATATGGTGTTGAGCTCCTCCTCTCCACTGAACTTTTAATTTCTATTGTATTTATCAACTCCAGACTTTTCATTTGATTCTTTTTTATAATTCTTTTTTATAATTTATAATTTCAGTTGATTCTTCTTTATGATTTTTTAATAATTCTTTTTTATAATCGTATAACTTTATAATAATTTTTTTATAATTCATAATTTTTATAACCGTAAAAAATTTTTGTAAAAAAATATTGACATTCTCTACTTGATAAGTCACTGTCATCATACTCTTATTTCTTTAAAAACAGTATGAAGCCTTTTGTCTACTATGTTCAAGAGATGGGTCCTGTCAGAGACATTCCTAATGACTGCTTTTTTTAATTCCGTTTTTGCATGTCTTATGATTTTTTTGTTGTTGTTGAAAATGGCACATTTTAGGTAATAAATTACAGCATTTCTGGAATTAGCACATCCTCCACAGGGTCATGGCTATAATTCTTTGTTTATGTAGCAACTTGCCTGGACCAGTTCTGTGGAGTCTTTTTCCTGCAGACTACAGCCACTAATGTCTTTGCTTAATTTTTATCTTGATGCCTGGCTTCCTAGGCATCACACTGGCTTAAGCAGTCAGCCAATGATTCATCAGAGGTTATGCTTAAACATCTCAAGCCAGTAAGGCTTCCATCCTTTGCCAATTTAGCTGTAGCTGAAGAATGCATTCAAAGTTCAGAAAGTTTATGTCTTTTCTGGCTTTTTCTTTTGGTGTTCAGAATTAACCCTCACAATTAACCAAAGATAAGAAGCTTGCTAGAACGCTTACCAGTCTCTCCTGAATGTGTGTGAATACTTAGACATGTGTGCAACTTACCAGAGTTCTAGGAATAAGTAGGATCTTATTAAAGCCCTCTTTGGCTGTCTTCTCTAGATATCCCTATTAAGATCCCTCCTCCTCTGCCAGTCTATTCCTTACCCCATAGTATCAAAACCTCAGGTTAGCTGTGCAATATTATCCTTCCCTGTTGTAATTATTTTCAGCAATACCCCTTGGCTTGGAATTTTCTGATCTCTGCTCCAAATAAAGTCAGCCACCCTAAGCAGCAGAAAGTTGGTCTTCCAGCCTGTCCTTGTGAAACTTCTGCATCATGGAGCTGTGGGTTAGGGGGCAGGAGCAGCCCTAGGCTGAAACACCACAGACTCTCCGTGTTCTTACTGAGACTCAATAGAAATTCTTGGATAAATGCTTACTGATTTGTTGGGTCAACTTCCAGCATCTTTAAATGGTTGGTTTAATAATTCTGTCTAATTCTGTTGTTGCTTTTCGTGGAGAGGATTTGCCAAGCTCCTCACTCAGCCATTTCAGATGTCAAATACACATTTATAAATGTCCAGATGATTGCCAAATAATAATAATGAGAGGAGACATCCTTGACCTGATTCTGACTTCAGGAGAAACTACTTTATGTTACACCATTAAGTTCAATGTTGGTTGCCGGTTTGAGATAAAAACTTATATTGTATCAGATGCATTTTTCTATTTTTATTATTTTTACCAATGTTTTAAAAGATTTTATTTATTTATTTGTCAGAGAGAGAGCGAGCACAAGCAGGGGGATTAGCAGGCAAAGGGAGAAGCAGGCTCCTCGTGAGCAAGAAGCCTGATGTGGGACTATTTTTACTAATTTTTACACTCAATTTACATTCAAGGAACATTTATTCTACTCTACTATGCGTCAAAGAGTTGTGATATAAAAGGCAAAGACTTTCTCTGATATCAGGTAAGTTATCTAGTAGAGAAGCAAAACAAGTTAACATAGGTTATAAGTGCTTCAATTGAAGTTTTTATAGTAAATTACGGGAACAAGGGAGAAGACACCTAAAAAGAACCAAAGATAAGAAAATAGGGGCTAGGAAGGATCTCTAGAGAACATG
This sequence comes from Ursus maritimus, assembly GCF_017311325.1. Lineage (NCBI taxonomy): Eukaryota > Metazoa > Chordata > Mammalia > Carnivora > Ursidae > Ursus > Ursus maritimus. The sequence goes on along the minus strand of NW_024426552.1, from coordinate 62,397,369 downwards.
AAGCTGACAGATGAGCTGAACCTTGAAAGACAGGTCTAGTAAGAGCTGAACAAAATTGTCTGTGGGATGGGGAAGACAGATTCAAGAAGAGGAACCAATACATGTAAAGCAAGATTACGTTGGGTTTGGGAAATTAGAGTAGACTCATAAGGGTGGAGCAAGAGCGGTATATGGGGGCCAGATGAAGGATCAACATTAAAATGATGGGAAACTATGGAAGAACCTCAAGCAAAAAAGTATTACAATCATATTCATATTTCAAAAAAGGCAACACTGGATGTGGAGCACACCAAGACTAGAAACAGGGAAGACTGGATAGCAGCAGTGGGAAGAAAGAGATGCTGAGAGTCCATATATATATTAAAGGAATATAACTGATAGGACTAGAACTTTGGAAAGAGGGGGATAAAGGACAGAACTATATCATTGCTTGGCTTTGTTGCTGTTGTCATTGTTTTTAATTTAATAGGATAGATGATAAAGAACATAACAGCAGGAACAAGTGTAGAAGCAGGAGGAGGAAAACAGAGTTTGGTTTGGATATAGGCATTTGAGCCTACAGAATACCCATGGAAAAATGGCTGCAAGTTAAAAAAAAGGGCAAATTCCAGCTGCTCCAATGCTATTAATGATATTTCTAGTTTTGCATATTAAAATGCTTCCATTAAATTGCTAAGTTCAAATTATGTGTATGTGTATTTGCCTACGTGTGTATATACATATACACAGAGAAACAGAGCATGCACCCAAAACAGAGCACAAGTGATAAAACAAATAGGTTAAAATGTTAACAGTTGAGGGGCGCCTGGGTGGCGCAGTCGTTAAGCGTCTGCCTTCGGCTCAGGGCGTGATCCTGGCGTTATGGGATCGAGCCCCACATCAGGCTCCTCCGCTATGAGCCTGCTTCTTCCTCTCCCACTCCCCCTGCTTGTGTTCCCTCTCTCGCTGGCTGTCTCTACCTCTGTCGAATAAATAAATAAAATCTTAAAAAAAAAAAAATGTTAACAGTTGAGTCTCTGTATATAAAAGCTACATGGTGTTCCTTGTATTACTTTTATTTTAAAATTTTTAAAACTCTTTGTAAGCTTGAAATTATTTCCAAATTAAACATTTTTTAAATGTTATGTACATTATATGGATGTTTTTGTATGTGAGAGAATGTACTTGAGTTAGTGAGTGCTTGAGTGTATATGGCACTTCATTTACATTTCTGGAAATAATATTTCAATACTATTTTTAATGTTCATTTTAAGAGGTCACACTTAACAGAGGCACAGAGCTTTAAAATAAAATGCAAGCTCTTATCATGAAAAATCTGGTCCCTTTCTACTTCACTTCACCAATCTTATCTCAAGCCACTCTTCCCCTCACTCACCATGTTCCAGTCATATTATCCTGCTTTTGAGGAACTTTTCTTGCCTTAGAGCCTTCACCCTCAATGTTCCCTCTGCCTAGGCTACTCTTTTTTTTTTTTTTTTTTAAACAAGGCTTACTTCTTCCCACTTTTCAGGTATCAGCTTCAATACCACCTCCTCATAAAAGCCTTCTCTGATCACCCTGACCATCTCATTGCCTCAGCTATTTGCTACTTTCTAGCACAGCAACCTTTTTTTCCCCAACCACGTTAGATGGTAAAACTGCATGAAAGCAAAGACTTTTCCTGTTTTGTTCACCAAGTACACCAAGGGCCAAGCACAATGCTTTTCATATATTTTGCATGAATATTGAATGAGATGTGATGAGAAGCCAACCAAAGAATTCAGTAGCTCTGATTTATATGTCCTGAAATATTTTCCAGACCATATCTGAGAAGACTGAAAAATATAAAGAGTTAACAAAAATGTCTTACCTCCTGCAATGACAAAATGGCTTAGGGCATTTTTATTTCTGTACACATTTAGACCAGTGTTGACTGTGCTGGGAAGAGGGGGGGAAGGAAGAAAACACAAAATTTAAAGCATAGCCCCCTTACTTTCTTGACCACAATTTTCACTAAAATGATAGGTTATTAGTTTAGAAGTGCCTACTATGTCAATTCCTGGTCTTAGTCTAGGCCCTGTCAATGTGCTCCAGACTACTAACATGCCTATGGGTTTTCTAGGTGGGCCTGCTTCTGCTGAAGAATGAACCAAAGAACAGTCAAATTTCTGGAAGAAATATTCACTTAGAAAAAGAAATGTAAAGAAGAGTTTTGCAGAATTTCTTTTACTTAGAAACCCTGTATCTATTTGGATAATAGTTAGTAGACTTCCACCCATGGATGCAAAACTACATTTGGACCCAACTTTTACACAGATAAAAGTTCTTGAGGAAAAAGGTATTATGAACCACTTTCATGTGGGTATTTAGTTTTTAAAAATCTCACTCAAAAGATGTGCTCCTATAAGAATAGCAAGACCCTTTGTCACAATTCAGAGAGAACTTACTTGAATATAGTCACAAACACTGCAGTCCTCCAACTCCAGCGCCAGCCGTACCTGATGAAGCCTCGTGTGGCAGCACGATGTGCAGATTGCTAAAGTTAATGAAAAGGCTGTGAGGTTCCAAAACAACTTGATACCTTCTTTATTCTGAAACTACAGCAGAGGGACGTTGGCTATGCATTAGGCAGGGACACCTCAACAGAAACACCATGCAATCCTAGAAATACCATTGTTTAAGTAGTGAAGCTAAAGCAAACGTCCCACATGCATCCTGCTCTATGCGAGATGGAAAAGGAACTAAGAATTGCCAGTGTCAACCAAGTAATCTATCAATGAGGCATAAACTGAGATCTATAAGGCAAATGTCATGGCAGATATACAGTTAGTGGTAGACACGCTTTTTATTTCAAGAAATCTTGGGGAAAAGAACAATTGTTCTTTTTTATTTTATTGTTCTAATCTGGAAAATTATATTGTGGTTATATAAGAGAATGTCTTTGTTTTCAGGGAAATTATGCTGAAGTATTCATCATGACTATACCTTACTCTCTAGCAGTCACAAAAAATAATAGTATGCACTAGTAAATGTGGTAAAATGTTAACATCTGGAGAATTTGGGTGAAAGGTATATAGGAATTCTTTTTTTTTTTTTTTTTTTTTAGATATTTATTTATTTATTTATTTATTTATTTGAGAGAGAGGGATGGAGTGCATGAGAGGGAGCAGGGTCAGAAGGAGAAGCAGAATCCCCACAGAGGAGGAAGCCCGATGTGGGACTCGATCCTGGGAGTCCAGGATCATGACGTGAGTTAAAGGCAGTAGCTTAACCAACTGAGCCACCCAGGCGCCCCTATAGGAATTCTTTGTACTACTTTTGTAACTTGTCTTTAAGTTTGACATAATTTCAAAAAAAACCCAAAGCAACTCTCGGAGCTGTAACTTCCTCGCTTATACAACAGAACTGATATACAGATCTAACAAATGAGTTAGCACTCTATAAACTGTAGTTATAAATGGTAATTATTGTTTTAATGTAAACTAGTATCCTCCATAGAGGCTCTGTGAATGGGGTTAATATGCCACAGCTAACCTTGATGATTTAGCTAGGGATTAGAAATATATTTCAGAAAGTAGAGCCATGGTGGTAATCCCTCTGAAGATAAGAAACGTGGTCTGATAAGCCATGCATATGCATTTAGCACTAGGACTTCCATTGTTATTAAGTATAGACTTTGTTTCTTTAGTCTGACATCCTAAACCCTCCCAACCCTCCTACCTGAGTAACTAAGGTTAAAGTGAATTGCTAAACTGCTGTGCCCTCAAATACGTTCAGAATATCAGTACTTACCACGGCATCAAACCGGTTATGATAAATTTCTGCTTGGCTCTGCTCAACATACTGCTGTTTAGCATGAATAAAAGCTGGTATTCCCCCATATGCCCAGCCAATGATGCCTGCTGAAATTGCCGCCTTATATATATTCTCAAGTTCCTTTGAAGTTCTCTGTTGTTCACTAAGACATCAGAAAGACAATGTTGTTTGGGATTAGTTTGTGGATACCACTCTCTGAAATTATGTTGAAAATTATCCCAATACTAACATCACCACATTTTTCATTATGGGCAGAATCTTCTGATAAATTAAATAGCACAGTAACATTACAAGTACCTCAAATCTCAGCCAAAATTAATCTATGCTGTTAGAAATTAGGCAATTGTTGATTACTCTTGGAAAGATAGTGACTAGAAGGGGCACAAGGGGAGCTTCTGAAATGCTGTTAACAGTCTCTTGGTGTTGGTTACACAGCTATGTTTAGTTTGTGAAAATTCATTGATCGATATACTTATGTATATTTTTCTAGATGCATAATATATTCCAACAAAGTTTTTTTTCTAAGGTGCTTTAATTTGATGACTATTACAACTCAACCACATCTCTGGAAGCAGGAAGAATTTGTAAGCTGGATGCACAAAGATCAGTATTTCCCTTTTTGAATTTTTTAATAAGAATTTTATTTATTTATTTATTTATTTATTTATTTATTTAAGAGAGTGCGTGAGCACGAGTGGAGGAAGGAGGAGGTGGGTGAAGAATCTCAAGCAGATGCTCTGCTAGATGTGGAGCCTGACCCAGGGGCTTGCTCCCAGAACCCTGAGATCATGACCTGAGCCAAAATCAAGTCGGACACTTAACTGACTGAGCCACCCAGGTGCTTCGTCAGTAACATTTCTGAAATCAGAATCAATGAGTCTTTACAGTTCCTATATCTACAAAAGAAATCTAAATATAATTTCTTAGAAAACTCTAATTCTTATACTTATGTCAATAGGAAAAACTCCTATAATTTGAACCCTGTATTTATCTTTTACAGTGAATAAGATCAAAACCATTTACCTAAAAACTCAGAAGAGAAAATGTGAAAGAGCTTAAAACTTAGTAAGCCAGATGTATACGCTTTGCCTCCTTTTTGTTCTCCGAAAAATTCCATGACATGGGTGATATTTATCTCCATTTTACCGATATGGAAATAGAGGCTCTAAGAAGTACTATGGTTGGCCCAAACCGCTAATGAAAAGTGAAGAAACAGCACAGTGGTGGAAAGGACCTCAACTACAAATGGCAACAGGGTTGTGGTTCTGGTTCTGTCACTCACTGTTAAGTGACCTGCAGCCAGATCACAATCTCTATAAACCTTAGTTTCCTCAACTACGATGGAGGGGAGCATGGAAATTACACTACGTTACCTTCAAATTTATTTCAGCTCCAACATTCTGTGACTTATAAAGCTGGTCAAAATAACCCTCTTCTGTTATATACTATATAGGATCTTTCATAAGTATCTCAAATTAACTATTGGAAGGACCAATGAGAAAGGATGCTTCATTATCTTTAAAATAAAGATGAGGGGCGCCTGGGTGGCTCAGTGGGCTAAGCATGTGCCTTTGACTCAGGTCATGATTAGTGTCCTGGGATGAAGGCCCACGCTGGGCTCCCTGCTCAGTGGGGAGTCGGTTTCTCCCTCTCCTTCTGCCCCTCCCCCTGGCTCATGCTCTCTCAAATAAATTAATAAAATCTTTTTTAAAAAGATGATGCAATCTCACGAAAGCAATTAAATACAATTCTGCCAACAACCTCACAATCTCAGCAACATCATAAAGCTTCAAAGTTAATTTAACCACTGGATAACAGTGTAGTATGGTAACATACTTCATGAAAGGGCAAATTTTTCACCAGTAACTTATAAATGAATAAACGATGAAATGAATGAATGAATGAAATATCCTGAGTTTTTCATTCAAGTTAATTCAATCTGAAGGATTATCCTTTATTCTGAAATAAATTTATCTGTTAATCCAGCTAAAATCTTGTTTCATAAAATGATGAGATAATATTTGCTACTATTTTTTATATTTCCTTATTTGACAGAATACAAAATTTTACAGGTCTCTCTGCCATCTCTTCAACCTTCATTTTTTGAAGAGGAGCGGAGGTTATGGTCACAACATATGTTTGGGATAAAGCGAAATACGAAAAAGAATACTGGAGCGGAATCCTACAGATGTGGATTCCAGGTTCAATTCTGACACTAATTAGCTCGGTCCAATTCTTCTAATTTGTAAAACCAGGGGATTACACTAAAACTACATTCCCTAAATATCCCTAAGAGCTGGAACATGTAATGAGTTTCACCCTTACCACCTGAAATCTGTCCTGTCAATCAACACAACTACCAGGGGCAATGTCAGGATACAAGCTTGGGATACAAATAATAGAACGCCAAATCTTGTTTAAAAATAAGCCACATCCAGGGGGTCCTTCACCCCAAGATGACCCAGGTTTTGGGACAGCTCTTCGCAGTCCCCTCCCCACAGACCCTCGGCACTTTTACTCTTTGACAAACAGGTCCCGGAGGCGGTCCCATCCGGATTCCGAGTAATCGGGCTTTGGGACGTAAGAAGACAGCTTCTGGTTCTCTACGAGAGCCTCCGAATCGGCGGCGACAGCTCCTGCAGCAAAGACCCGAGGGAAAGGACTCAACGGCTTGCAGAGGAAGCTCTGTGGCGACGGCGGCCGCACCTCCATGGCCCTCTCCGAACCTGTGGACAGACACACGCTTGGGTTCTCAGGGCTCCAAAGCCTCCCGGAGACGCCGTGGAAGGACAGTAAGGATAATTGCAGTAATGAGTGGGTGAGTACCCGTGCACTAGGCCCCAGCTAATCTGCTTCCAGACTCGCCGCCGCAGCTCTGCACATCTTCGTCCTCCGTGCGGGTCCTCACTTTGGAGGACCTTGGATACACGAGACAGGAAGTCCCACCCTCACCGGGGCAAAGGCTAATGGGCGGGGCGACGGCGGAGCCCTTGTCAAAACACTTCCGGTTGGAGGCGGGAAGAACCCCAGCTGTGTCAGGCCCACCCCCGGAAGCGAGTTGACAGCGAGTAGCCACCATCAGCACAGTGCGGCTCCGCGTCCCGCCCGGTTTTTCTGGGTCTCTCTCGGCCTCCTGTGCCACACAAACCGGGCCTTGGGCAGGTTCCGGGCGGCCAGACGTTGTCACAGGCTGAAGTAGTTGAGCGTATTTAAAACTCCGGAAATTACAACCACATGAAAAAGAAAATTCAGTCTTCAATACAAGTGGAGTGGGAGAGGGAAAGACAATTCGCACAAATAAAAGCCCAACCTACCTGTCACCGACGTGCAGAAGCCTCCCGGGCTGGGCGGAGTCCACTCATACTCTTCAGTTCTGGTTTCTGGAAAGAACCGTTGCATTGAAGATGGGTCTTGGTACCAGATAGACCGAGATTTCCAGAACGATTTTTTGAAGATTCAGCTTTGGGCGGTTCTTCACTAGATGGGTTTTACCCCCTTTAGTTGATAAGCCTACTGTTTCTCAAAAGGCAGGACAATTTCTGGAATTTCTATCAGGTGTTTTTCTTTGATATTCCAGCAATAACTTCCCTTCAGTACAGCCTCTGCTAACATATGCTTCGAGGTATAGTTTTTATTAAAATGCACGCATTTAAAATATTCCCGAACTGGTTTGTGTGATTTCATTTTACTGGCAGCCAAACATAGTCCCTTATTTTTTGCCAATCCCTACCCCTCCTTTATTCCTTTTTAGATGTAATTCAAAATTGCTACACGCCTTAGTAGAATACAGCAAATAGAATTTTGGAATTTGATAAGGCCCAGAGGAGTGACTGACTACAGGGACTACCTTAATTAGTGACAGTCATCTAGGAGACAGGATTTGATTAACTCCCATCATAGCACTTACCACATTGCATCACAACTTCCTATTTGCTGCTATGTCTCAGTAGACGAATTCTGAGTTCAGAGACCAGGTATATTCATCTCTGTGTGTCCAGGACCTAGCATTGTGTCTGGCATGTAGGTTGTTGAATGAAAAATTCAGATCCCCTTACTCCTGGCTTTGACTCCAGGTTGCTGCTTATCCCATATAGATAGGGGTGGGCACCACGATAAAGTTCCAAGGCCAGAAAGTCCAAGAGAATGGCTGTGGAGTCTGCAGTCTACATGTAGAAAAAGTTAAATGCTTGCGATGATTCCAGAATCATTCTAGGATGAGGGAGGACTTGAAATTGTGGAGCAGGGATGTTGGGCAGTTGCTACTTGAGTCATCTATATACAACTCAAATGTCCTCAGGACTTGCTACCCTGTAGATACAAATGATGTCTTATTAACAGGCAAATTTCACTAACTCCACAGCTGCCTTCTCTGCTTCTTTGGCTAACTTTGGGAGCTTCATTTGTAAGGTTCCCTTTGCCATCCAGTAGTACCTCAAGTAGTCCCCAGACCTTTGGTGACTGCTCACTGTTGCTGCTATTCCCTCTCAGCTCCTCAGACTCTACCTTCTGTCACACTCCTCCAAGTCCCCAGGTCTTACTTTTTCTTACCACTAGGGAAACACTCTCCTTACTCTGTGATCTGACCTTTTCAAGGGGTCTCAGAAAAATGCCAACCCACAAGGTGTTATGAGATTTGCTTGGACCATTCTGTTTAAATAAAGCTCTCTACTTCCCAGCACGTGCCTTTGCCACCAGAGTAAAGGCATCGGGGAAGGATTTCAGTACAGTCACCTCCCTACCTGGAACCATCATTCTGCTACCCTCAGCCCTTGTTGCTGAGTTCTGCTCATAGAACTCAATTACTTCTTCCTCCATCGTGAACTTTCTCTCAGGAGTCGAAAGTTTCCCTTTCCCTGCTAGATTCACTAGATACTGCCCTTGCTACATATATTACAGTTTTGTCTTATATATGACATAAACTGTTTTCATAGGTAGAAAGAATGCATTTTTAGAACTCTCAAGGTCCACTTCGTTTACTCATCCCACAAAGCTTAACCCAAATTTTACCTCCATGAAGATTCCCACCTGCATTAGATGAAAATTTCTTCCTCCTTGAACTCCAAATTCACATTGTCTATATGAGTAATTGGCCTTATGATTAAGGCCTCATGTCAACTTAATCACCTTCAACCTATAATGCTTCTCATACTGATTTACTTTATCGTCTCAACTACAGAGCCCCTTGAGGCTAGGGAGCCTGTTGTAAACAATTTCTTATCTCCCACTGTTTGTGCACGGTAGATGCTCAAGAAGTACTTGATAAATACTAAATGATTTGTAGTTATATCCCTCTGCTTTACTCCCAGCACCTTATCTCTGGATGTAGTAGGATTATCTTAAGTGATGGCATATTCAGATGCATGTGAAGATGGATTTTTGTGTACTTTTGTGTGTTCTTGTTTGTAGTCAGCGTAGGGGTCAAGGGTAGAGAACTATCCTCTTTGGAGCTGAACCAAAAGAGCCCATTAAATTTTTTTCTCTTGGGAATCTCAGGCTGAGAGACAGAGCCTGACAGTCTCTGGAACTGCCCACAGTAGCACTCGAGAGCAGTCCAAAATTCTTGTTGAGGTTCCTGGAATTGCCCTACTTTCTATTCCTCTAACTGCTAGAAAATTTTTTTAGATTCTTCAAGATGCTCTCATATGCTTCTAATAAGTTCTTTTGCTTAAACTAGCTAGAAGTTTCTGTTCTTGTCAACTAGGAGAACCTGACTACCAGAGTAAAATATGGTGGGACACTGACGTCACACAGAGGATATTCTCCAGATAAAGAAAGGAAAAGCATTACTTGTGTTACCCATGTATCCCACTTCATTCAAATAAACTATACTTTTCTTTCTTTCTAAGGAAAGTATGGCCTTCAGGAGGAAAGGTAAGCGTGGGAACTAGCTAGTGTTTTTGTTCGGTTTTGTTTTTAAAGATTTTATTTATTCATTTATTTGAGAGAGAGTGTGTGTGAGTGCTGGGGGTGCTTAGGAACAGGGAGAGGCAGAGAATCTCAAGCAGATTCCACACTGAGCACAGAGCCCGACGTGGGTCTCAATCTCATGACCCTGAGATCATGACCTGAGCCAAAACCAAGAGCTGGATGTTCAACTGACTGAACCACTCAGGCACCCCAGGACCTAGCCAGTGTTAACAACAAACAACAACAACCTTCAACAGTTATGGGGATAAAAATTATTTTCAAAAACATACATTTTTCATATCTTTACACACCATCCTCATACCACCTACATTGTGGTAAACAGATAAGTATAAAATCTGAATAACATTTCCTGAATTTAAATACAAAGATGCCCTTATTGACTATTCAAAGAGCAGATAAGAATCTGCACTGATCCAATTCTTACGGTCTTGTCCTGTCCCCCTTAGGAGCCAATGGCTAATCTATCTGTAAATAGGATCTAGTCAATTCAACTGCCTCCATCCATCTGTCCATCCATCCATCCATCCATCCATCCATCCACCCATTCATTCTTCCAATAATTCTTTATATCTACTCTGTGCGAGGCACTGTACTGGATAGTAGAGACATCAAGATGAGTAAAACGTGATTCCCACCCATCAAGAAGCCCACAGAACAATAGCAGTAATAGTCAAATAATTACAGTGCAATGTGATGTGATATAATAGGCATGAGCAAAGTTTTATGATAGCCCCTAACTGCCCAGAGGAATGAAAGAAAAGATTCAGAGATGGGATGCTTGAGCTGGAACTTGAAGCAAAATGGGAAATTCCCAGGGAAATGCAGTTTCAGCTCCTAATCCAAAGGACAGAAAATTCTGTTTCTAGTTCAGTGACAGGAAAATTAAAACACAGAGAGAAAGAGAACATCTACTGGGGCCTCATACCAACAAGGCAAAACTACAGTACATCTCTGAAATCCAGACTGCTTATCGCTAGACTTCTGGCACCTAAACACATGGTCCCCGTGAATTTTTAATACTCAGAAACAAAACAGCTAACTTTCAATGTCTGCCTTATTCTAGGCAATGATCTTACTAAGGATATTCAACTCCTCTAAGAAAGCCCGTAGACTTAAACTTTTGTGGAAGGAAGTTTAAAAAGCCAAATACATTTCTCACCAATGGAATAAAATCCCTGATTTGATATGACTGAACCTCACATTTACTAACTTTGAAACCAACTAATACTGAACAGTTCTTAAGCAAAGGAAAAGAGTTGATTTCAATGTGGAAAAGTTGGGCCTAAGGGACAAGGTTGGTTCTAAGTCATCAGACTCTATGGGTTTTTATCTAAAAAGTTTTCTTCATTTTTGACTGTGTTAGGGAGAGGATCCTGAGAGATTAAACTACTATCTAACTGTGTTTTTCAAAAAGGGAAAAAAGGGGAAAGGAAGTACTCCAATATGGATTTGCACTGAAATATCTCCAACATAAGTAAGTGCTCAAGTTGGATGGTCTAAACTCCCAGTGTAACATTTCATAGGTGAAGACTCCTTGAGGTCCCTGCACACCTCTGAGGATATGGACTGCTGCCAATTTGAAGAGGAAAAATATTAAGGGTGTGCAAGGAGTGAGGAAGAGCTGCTGCTTTAAGCACAATTCCTTTAAAGAGTGAGGACTACTTCCTAAATTTATTAAGAGGTTTTTGTCTCTTTTTTTTAAATAGAGACCATAAAAACAAGTGTGTGAAGGCACAAAAGGGGAACTTGAAATCCAACTGCAATAATTACTCATGCAATTGGCCCCTTTTTATGTAACATTATAGAAAGCTCCTGAGTACCAAAAAGCTCACGCTTTAAAAAAGATAACTACCACATCGTTGCATGGTACATCTACTGCTTCCTTAGACCTTTCAGGAAATGATCCCCAAGTATTTTTCACAAACCCTACAGGGCTTCCTACATTAAAATACAGTGACAGAGATCAAACAGAGATCAAACCTAGAATAACTGCAGAATTGCGGTGATGAGCTGTACTAGTTCAAATTATTAATTTTCTGCTCCACGTAATGGGACAAAGTATCATCCCACAGACACAGTCAGTTTCACAGTGATGGACATACATGTATGGATGATCTGAGGCACAAGCTGTGATTGGTCTTAAGAAAATAAAAAGTAGAATTGGGTTCAAAACCCACATCTCATGATTTCTGGTCCTTATTCAGCCAAAGCGTTGAGCTGCTTCATGTCTGTATTATACACATTCTGGATCTTTCTCGAGAGTTGCTCTGGGTGCAGCATGATAAGGAAAACCAGATATTTGGCTTGATAACAGTATTCAAGGTATAGGCGCCACACTCATGGTAAGCTTCTCACCACAGGATATCTGAGAGCTGCTGCCAGAGAGGAATGTGGTCCGATGATGACTACTAGAGTTCAGTTTTCAAAATTTTGGGAATAATCTGATCATAGCCTTTCCTTCTTGTTACATTATAGGACAGGAATTTAGAGTATTCAGTCAACAGGCTCTCCCAGTAACAGGTGACATCTTCCATCTGCAAATGGTTCATAATAAACTGGCTTCCCCTAGAGACAAGATTAACAAGAACATTTAAAGCACAGCATTAAATAATACTAATAGCTTACATGTGACTGCTCTCCTTGTGTCAAGCACTGTTCAGAATGTTTATGCTTTATATGAATTAACTCTTGATTCTCAGAGCCAACAGCCATCCTATCCACACACATGCACTTAGCAATAAAACTTCATATTTGTTTTCTTAAAAACAAACACATAAGGAGTGAATGCTCAAAAATTCTGGGAATGCTCAGAAATTGTGAACTTGTTTAATTACCTCAAAGATTTCATCTACTTCTATAAAGGATGGGTTTGGGACATATGTGAATGTGTGTTTTCCTCCTGGACAGCTTTAATTCTGATTACCTCTGTATAGTGAGGATGAAATCCAGATATCACCAAGATAACAATATTCATATACCTTTAGCTGGGGCAAAATGGAGATGATAAAGTAAAATAGAAAAGGAAAATGAACAGAGCTTACCTCTCAGCAATTTCTTGAGCCACATCATCATTTGCTTTCACAAAATGCAACAACTCCCTAAAATTGAAAGAATTATTAGACTCTGAAATATAGACCAAACTAAGAAAGAAACACCATTTATATATACTGGCACAAAAATAGACAAATAGATCAATGGAATGGAATAGAGAACCCAGAAATGGACCCATAACTATATGGTCAACTAATCTTCAACAAAGCAGGAAAGGATAGCCAATGGAAAAAAGACAGTCTCTTCAACAAATGGTATTGGGAAAATTGGACAGCACATGCAGAAGAATGAAACTGGACCAATTCGTTACAGCATACACAAAAATAAATTCAAAATGGATGAAAGACCTAAATGTGAGACAGGAATCCATCAAAATCCTAGAGGAGAACACAGGCAGTGACCTCTTTGACCTTGGCTGTAGCAACTTCTTATTACACATGTTGCCGGAGGCAAGGGAAACAAAAGCAAAAATGAACTATTGGGACTTCATCAAGATAAAAAGCTTCTGCACAGCAAAGGAAACCATCAACAAAACTAAAAGGCAGCCGATGGAATGGGTGAAGATATTTGCAAATGACAAAGGGTTAGTATCAAATATCTATAAAGAACTTACCAAACTTAACACCCCCCCAAAAAATAATCCAGTTAAGAAATGGCAGAAGACACAAATAAACTCTTTTCCAAAGAAGACATCCAGATGGCTAACAGACACATGCAAATATGCTCAACATCACTCATAATCAGGGAAATACAAATCAAACCCATGATAAGATACCTCACACCTGTCAGAATGGCTAAAATTAACAACACAAGAAACAACAGGTGTTGGCAAGGATTTGGAGAAAGGGGAACCCTCTTGCACTGTTGGTGAGAATGCAAGATCGTGCAGCCACTCTGGAAAACAGTATGGAGGTTCCTCAAAAAGTTAAAAACAGAATTACCCTATAACCTAGCAATTGCATACCAGGTATTTACCCAAAGGATACAAAAATACCGATTTGAAGGGGTAGCTGCACCCCAATGTTTATAGCAGCATTATCAACAATAGCCAAACTATGGAGACAGCCCAAATGTCCATCAACTGATGAATGGATATAGAAGTCATGGTGTGTGTGTGTGTGTGTGTGTGTGTGTGTATATATATATATATAAAGGGTTATATAATGGAGTATTATTCAGCCATCAAAAAGAATGAAATCTTGCCATTTGTAACGATGTGGATGGAGCTAGACTGTATTATGCTAAGTGAAATAAGTCAGTCAGAGAAAGACAAACACCATATGATATCACTCATATGTGGAATTTAAAAAAGAAAACAGACGGACATATGGGAAGGGGGAAAAGTAAAAATGGAGAGAGAGAAACAAACCACAAGTGACTCCTAACGACAGAGAACAGAGGGGTGATGGAGGGAGGCAGGTGGGGGATGGACTAGATGGGTGATGGGTATTAAAGAGGGCACTTGTTGTGATGAGCACCGGGTGGTGTATGTAAGTGATAAATCACTAAATTCTACTCCAGAAACCAAATACTACACTATATGTTAACTAACAAAATTTAAAAAATAAAAATAAAAACAGTTCCTTAAATTTGAAAAGAGAAAAAGAAAAAAGAAAGAAAGACCACAGACTGAGATCTATGGTTAATCTCTAGATAGGTAGATAACGTATTATTTCTTTTTTAAAGCAAAGATATTAGAGTCCTCACGGGACCAAAACAACAAAAACAACAACAACAAAAGCCCACACACAGGCTAAAGGCAACCTGTTGTAGATTTGGGACATACTTGAGAAAACAGAGAAATGTTCAATGATACACATCAAAAATCAATAGTGAAGAAAAATTTCCCTTCTGTCTCCTGCTCCTGCCCCTAGAAAAGGGCACTGGGTTTACTTTTCTGGCCCTTTTCCGTATCTCTTCTTAGTTCTTCCCATCATGTGAGAAAATTTGCCTCAGCTTCACTGGGGTCAGTTCTCACGTTGTATCTGAAAGTCCCTTTGACAATATAACAACATCTACTATCCTTATCTTTAGTCTTTGAGAGATAAGAGCTTTTCTACTGTGTACTGAGTGTTACATTTCAAACTAGCGTTACAGCACTTTCTCAAATTAAATCTCACTTATAGCCTAGTTGAATAGTGACGCTATATATGCAAACCAAGTAAGGAAAAAAAGCTTTCACGGGAAAAAGTCATCAGTAGTAAATGTCTTAAATGGCCGGGGCCTTAGAGGCAGACTGTGGGAGTCATTAGGCACTCTGCTTGGGGGAGAGCCACTCACTGGACATTGGAGAGATCTGTTTTGACTGGGATATAGTGAACCCACGGCTTCAGCTGTGGATAGAAGAATTCCAGCCACTCATCACCAACATGGAAAACAAGTGAACGACACAGGAAGAGGTGTTTGAAGCGGAAACTTGCAGCTACGCCTCGAAAATTAAACAGATACCTGGGAAAGAAAGAGCAAAATATACTTGATACTCTTCGTCTGCTGCCACAAATATCTTTTTCTTCCTATTCCCTCCTCTGCTTCTCTCCTTTTATGACCCCTCACCTCTCCCTTCCTATTTTCAGCTTTCCAGGACACATCTGCATGTCCCTGTACGTTTCCAGGGGCTACTGACTTTTCCAGGGAATGTCAGGGTGAGGGGGAAAGGAGGATTCTTTCTCCAGACAGAGCTAGATAGGGCCACAAGCTGGGTGCTAGACAGAGATACAATGCTCAGATGGAGACAGTACCTTATGCTTTCCTATAAGTTTTCCTGGGCCTAATGTCTCTAACGAGTCATGGCTCCCCAAAACCTTATTTCTCCCATAAGGTATCCCACCAAAAGCCTCCGTTGGTCCCTGTTCCCTCTTCTTCTGAAGTCAGGAGAGGAGAGCTAGGAATACATAATCAATCTTCAAAGAAACACCCTCTGGGAAAAAGCTATCTTAGAACATTTTCTTTTCAGCATTTCTTATGCACCCATCTCCAGCTAGAGTTGCTTCTACCCTATACTTCCCACTGTGCAGTGTAATCAGCATTCACTTCTCTGAATCCCCTCACTTCTTCCTCCTGACCTGGTTTTACCTGTTCACCTAATCCTTATTCCTGGCATTGAATTATATTATTTCAGTTACATATGCTTTATTCATTTTGAAACATAAACCCTAATGAACCTGAAAAACACTTCATCTAACTTCAGTTCTTGGCTGGATGGGTGTGGAGAGAGGGAGTCCCACCACTTTGCTTACTAGCAGCAAGGTCTATAGAGGCAGGGACCATTATTATCATTGTCTCTGCAGTTCCCACAGAACTCAGGTGAGAGCCTCGTCCACACAGCATGGTCTCGGTAAACAACCACCAAATGAATGAACAGGACTTTGATAAGCCCCAGCTGGGCCCTAGTATTGAAGTTCTCCCCTCAAATGAAGCTATTCCAAATGCGACAGGGAAGCCAAGAGTCAGGAGTCCTGAAGTCTTACTTGTATTTGCAGTGATCCACAAGATGGACATCCTTAGCAGCTGGCTTCCCTAAGGTATCCTTTAAGTGAAAAGGAAGTTGTTAGTATTGAGAGTGGTGATATTTACTGAAGACCAACATGCAGCAAGCATTAAGCATTCCATCAACATGACCTCATTTGAGTGTCCTGAATAAACACATTCAGAGACATTATTATCTCATTTTATAGACGAAGAAGCCAAGGCCTTGAAAAGTTGGGAGACTTGCTCAGGGCAATGTGGACCTGAGGAGAGGAGCAAGGGTTTTAACCCAGGGCCTGTCTGATTTTAGAGTTTAAGCTCCCAGGGCCATTTGGATCCTTCTCTGAACTTAGAGGTCCTAACCTGCAGCATGTTTCACTCTGTGTAAATTATACATCCAGGATGTTACAGGTGGTGGCTGGTGGGCTTGGAGGTGTAACCCACACACAGATTTTGTTGGGGATACAAAGTATTTAAAAATAAAAATGCAAACCATTGCCAACATTCACAGGTGGTAAGATATTTCCTACAAAAATCCAGATTTCCAAGTTTTCTTATAAAAAGAAAAAGGAAGTTCTGGTAAACTGGGCTCTATTCCCTTGGCAGCAATGACTGGACCTCTAGCTCTCTCTCTCCTGCTCACTCCTGTGGCTCCCAGAGGCATTTGAGTTTGAGACCGCATCTGTATTCCAGCTACCCTGCCAGCTGGTAAATGTCTTAATGAGGGCAATAAGTCTTGTTTGCTTTCACAGCTTCCCACAGTAGAAGCTGTGCTGAATGGATACATTTTTCATATTTTTGTTTTTCAACAAATTTCTTAACCTTTTGCTCCTGTTTGATTAAAACTATCAAATAATACAACTCAGATATGCTTAGTTTTCCCACAAGAAGTTTAAAACATTTTTTCTTACCATCTTCATATGGTACATGGAAATTTCAAATGAGGACATTTAGGGCTTAAAGTTCTTTGAATAAGGCAAGAAGTCATAGAGTTAAGAGGACAGAGATGAACTCCAACCTGAAGGAGCCAGTCATTGCTGGCTGCACCTTACAATTCACCTCTCTGAATCCCCCACTTCCTCCTCCTGACCTGATTTTACCTGTTCACCTAATCCTTAGTCCTGGCATTGAATTATAATACTTCAGTTACATATCCTTTATTCATTTTGAAATGTAAATCCTTATTTTTAAACAAATGAAGACGCCTGGACCCCATCCCCGGAGACTCTGATTCATTTGATTCATTTTCTTAAGCTCTCTGATTGGACTGTATAGTCAGAGTTGAGAACCACTTGTTTAAACCAGGGGTTGGTGTCCATAAAACGCTGATGTCCTCTGGTTTAAACCTTCAAAGTGGTAAAAAATACTACTTATAATACGGCCCAGAAAAGCAATGTGAGTTTGGAAAAGAATAATTTACATATATGCTAATACATATAAGTTTGTGGAACTTTCTCTACATTCATCGACTGCTGAGAGGAAACCTAAGGTGGCAATGTTCTTTGAGCAAGAATGTTCACTGCTATGGTTCTATTCAGATGATTGGTGATTACTTTCATAGATTTCCAGGCCTGGTTTTTGGTGTATTCTGCATCAACAAGTTTTGGATTTTTCCGAGATAGAAGAATGAGAGGATCTCGTTCTGGACTTGTCCTATAAAAGAAACATGTGTCATAAAACAATGTGTCCCACACGATAATACTGTTCCTAGTCTCTGAAAGGTAAGCAGTAATCAGACCAATGCAATGACTGTACACACAGACGGATAATTCATTGGTTATTTTAATAGCAGAGATGGGGGTTACTGGGCCCTGCAGAGTACAGATGTTCCTGGTTGCTCCCTCCTGTACCCTTCAGAGATGGGGAATATTGGGCCCTTTTTTGCTTGCGTCTAATCTTTAAGATTATGTTGTTCTGGGCAGTACAGACATATCCCAGGTAATGAGTTCCCTTTCAGCAGGGTTCACGTGGCCTCTATAATCATTAGTAGCCACAGCTGTGTGACTAGGTATTCTACCCCTCCCCAAAATAGCTACCTGACCTTTGTTGTCTGTGTTCTGTACAGTCCAGCACAATATTTAAATTAAAAAGAAAACTAAAGGGCTTAAAAACCTGAAGATTATATGTAGAAAAACTCCTAGTTATGGTCCAAGTAGCAGATGGTCTTGACATTTGAGGGGTCCTGGACTTCCTGTGGACCACTCTCTAGAAAAGTGTCCACATCCCCATATAATTTATAAGAAGTCCTAGAACTCTTCAAGTCCACACACAGGTCCCAAGTTAAGAAGCTAGGATTTCAAGATCTGAGAATCAGAGAAGTTGATAAGGACCAGTAAGCAGTGGCTGCTGGGCCTGTCTGCATCCTCAAGTTCACTGCCCAAGTAAATAGAATGTGTGATCTCTGACAAGGACTGACCAGGAAAAGGACAAAAGCCTTCTCCCTGTTCTGTTCATCTGTACAGCAGATATTCATCATGTATCTGCATGCTAGGTACTGTTCTTGGCACTGGGGATGTAGGTCTGAGCAAGATGGAGAGGGTCCCTGTCCAGCATTTCCCTCTCCTTCCTCCCCTGCTTCCCTTTCCATTTCCACCAGTCTCAATCTGTGCTTTCCACCACTATTTGGCAGCCACATGGCCTCATGAAAAAGGCAGTCAGGACAACTGGTAATGGTTCCTGCAATGCCAATAACTAGCTGAGTGACTAGCAGAGGGCCAGGTCAGAAGATCACTGTAGAAAACTATCATCTCTCAGGCAAGAGGACAACTCAGCTGTTCTCTTCAACATATATTTGATACCTAACACACTCACGGCACTCTGTTATTACCTGTTGAATGACTAGATGAAATTCTTTCAATTTCAGTTCAATTAAGAGTGATTTGGGCAAGGTGCGCCTGGGTGGCTCAGTCAGTTAAGTGTCTGCCTCTTGATTTGGGCTCAGGTCATAATCTCAGGGTCATGAGATAAAGCCCTGAGTCAGGCTCTGTGCTGGGTGTAGGGCCTTAAGAGCCTCTCCCTCTCCCTCTCCCCACCTTCCCCCCCCCCCCCCCAAAAAAAGAAACCCAAAATGGCACTCTCTTTAAAAAAAAAAAAAAAGACTGATTTGGGCAAATACTTTGAGTTCTTCTCTAGTCTAAAATTCTATGATTCTACGTTTACTTCTTAGTTATCCTAGCTTTCTCCTTGAACTACAGTTCTTCACACCCTCGAAATAACTTGAATCTTACAAATATCTTTGTAAAATATCAGAAATACAGTCACCTTGATCCTCGGAAATATGCTGTAGAATTTTTCTTTTTCCATGGCCACTGTGCTGCTGACCTAAAATTAGATTTCAGTTAGTTTCTATGTTTTTCTCTTAACTATATGAGGATGTGTTCTAACCATTTCTGAAGATTAGTTCAGAACGTCACATTTTTAAATAAGTCTTACCCAGGCTCTCAAAAGAAAAAGCCCTGAATGACATTATATTCCCTTGTTGTTACTTCACTCCTTTGGAGGTGCTAGTCAATAATATCTACAGTCCATTGCTCCATTAATAAGTTAACAACACTGAAAGAAAAGTTCCCAGGGTACCTGGGTGGCTCAGTCAGTTAAGCATCAACCCTTGATTTCAACTCAGGTCGCGATCTCGGGGTCCTGAGACTGAGCCCCACATCAGGCTTCTCATTCAGCGGGAAGTTGGCTTGAGATTCTCTCTCTCCCTCTGTCCCTCCCCCTGCTCAGGCACATGCACACGCACTCTCTAAATAAATAAACAAATAAAATTTTTAAAAAATTTCCCAAGCTCTAAATGACATGTTTAGAGCTGTTAAATGCAATACAACGAGGATTTCTTCTCTACTTTAAGTAGAGTACTGCTATTGATAAATTTAAAAGGCAAAGAGAACTGCAGAAAATATCAGAAATTGAATTAAAGGCAAGAAAACAAACCACTTCTTGACTTCATTTTTTTTTTGATGCATAAGCAGTATCACCAGAAATTTGTCTGATGTTGCAAAGCACCCTGATATTCTCGAGACTGTACTAAGTGCTCCATCAAAGTCCCTGAAACTCGGTTCTCAGTACACATTACCATGACCAGCTTTCCTTGCTGAAACTGCTAGCTCACAGATACATCATTCTTAACTTCCTTCGTAGGAACCCTACACAGAAGTTGCCCATTGTCTTCCTCTGAAAAAGGAGGGGAAGGGCTGAACTGGAGTTAATGAGGGATTGGTGTGCTATTTACCATAATGGAGAGACTTAGGGTATAAACTTGTTAGGTAGAGATACTGTTAGATACATAAATGTCACATTAGTCATTTTCTCTCAGCTGAGAGCATTGCTCATTTTCCTGACCCATCCTATAGCTCTTTCTTCCTGGACCATCTTTACCGGATTCTCTAGTCCAAGGCCTGAACTATCTACTGCTGTGCCCCATACGCCGCCCCCCCCACCAAAACAGAAACACCATAACCCTGGGTTATTTTTGTTTTATGAGATTTTTTTTTAGCAGAAAAAATGATATATCCTCATTATAGAAAATTCTAATGGAAAAGCATAAAGTAAAAGTGGAAAAAAATCATCTGGAACCTTCCCAATCCCACTTGTAGCAATTTAATGTTTCTGTGAAGAATTTCCTTCCAATCATCTCTCCATATCAGTGGTTCTCAACTGGTGGTGATTTTGCCCCTTTCTCCCAGAAGACATGTGGCCATGACTATAGACATTTTTGATTGTCATTAGTGGGGGACTGCTACTGGCATTTAGTGACATTAAGACCAAGGATGCTAAATATCCTGCAATGCACAGGGAAGCCCCCTACAGCAAAGAATGATCCAGCCCAAGATGTCAATACTACCAATATTGAGAAACCTTGCTCTACATAACAGAGATCATGTATATACATATATGTGTGTGTATATATATATATATATATATATATACTCATTCTTACAACCTCTTGAGGTGGGTTTTATTACCCCTACTTTACAGGTGAGGTTCTTGAGGCGCTAAGCAGTTTTTCCAGAGTCACATAGCTAATAAGAGACAGAGTTTGAAGCCCGAGTTCCTTTACTTTGCACTCATGCACAATATTCCATTTTATAGCCACATCATAATTCACTTCATTACTTATTCATGGGCTTTTAAGAAGTTTCCAACGTTCTGCTTTAAGAAACAACACAGTAGTGAGCATCTTCCTGTATCCATCTTTACATACTTGTCTAATTAACTCTTCGGGATAAATTCTAGAAGTGAAATGGCTGGGTCAAAGATATACACATTTTATATTTTGATATATACTGCTAAACTACCTAACAAAAAAGTATCAGTTTATACTGAAATTTTTAGTATGAATGTCCTCGGTCCCTGGGAAGGCTGGATTTAATATACACAGACTTGTACCATCTCTGTTTTCCCTCTTCCTCATTCTTCCTATCCACCTACCTGCCCCTCAAAAGACCTATGTTAGGGCTTTTTTCCCCAGGCGAGGGTTCAAAGTGGCACCCTGGTGCTGACTCAGACCTCTTTTATAACCACTCCGTGACAGCAGAGACAGGAATCTTTAAATCTACAGAAACACTGAGTTCTTCTACAGAGTGAGAAGTAAGTCAATGAGGACAAATTCCCAAAAGATTAGAAAAATACAAAAATAGCAGGCAGGCATCAATGCAGATAAACAGGCAGATTATTAAAGTTTCAAATTAAGAAATTAAATCACATGGCTAGAGCTTCTAGATGGAGGGCTCTAAAAAATAAAATTGTAATTTTATGATCATACTTTTATTTAAAGATTTTATTTATTTATTTGAGAGAGAAAGGGAGAGCACGCGCACACGCACGCGTGGGGGAGGAGAAGAAGGGGCAGAGAGACAGGGAGAGGCAGACTCCCCGCTGAGCAGGGAGCCTTATTCAGGGCTGGATCCCAAGACCCTGAGATCATAACCTGAGCTGAAGGCAGATGCTTAACCAACTGAGCCACCCAGGCACCCCATAAATAAATTCAGTTGAAAAATAAGAAGGAAAGATATTAAAAGAAGAATATGTTCTTATAAGCTTGGATTTTAAAACATAATACATCTCCCTAAAAATTGCTTAGTAGTTTACAAGGTGGGGGGGGGGCACAGAAACTACACAGTGGAGGAATTGGCAACACCTTGACCAGGTGATCAAAATTAACATCTCCGAAGACGTGTGGATTATGTAAATTACTTAGGTAAGTATTCAGGCCCGGGACGCATAAACTGAATCTAATCATGAGGAAACAGACAAAACCAAACTGAAGAACATTCTATAAAATGTACAGGCTGCATTCTTCAAAATGTTAATGTTATGAAAGAGAAAGACAGACCAAAGAGCTGTTCCAGATCAAAGGAGACTAAACAGACATGACCACTAAATGCAACACACGAGCCTGGATTGTATCCTGTACTGGAGGTAGAATGTGCCACATAGGACATTATTGGCATAATTAAATGTTGTACCAATATTGTTTCCTGAATTTGATCATTGCAGCATGGTTATAAAAGAGAAAATTCTTGCTCTTGGGAAATACACACTAACGTATTAAGATGTCAGGGTCATAAGGTGTGCAGCATACTCTCAAATAGTCCAGAAAAGAAAAAATTGTGCATATATTACATATGTGGCCTAAAAGTCTATCATAGAAAATAATGAGGTAAATTATTATCCACACAAAAGAATATCATGTGACTGATAAAATAATGAGATAGCTTCATAGGTACTGACATGGAAAGATTTCTAAGACACTGACAAGTCGGTGGGAAAACTGCCGATGTTAGACATACATTTTTATGAGCATGTACAGGTTTCATAATCAGAAAAAAGATTGTTTTTAAAGATTTAAGAAACAAAGTAGGGGGCGCCTGGGTAGCTCAGTCGGTTGAGTGTCCAACTTTTGATTTCGGCTCAAGTCATGATCTCAGGGTTGTGAGACCAAGCCCCTTGTCAGGCCCCACACTCAGCACAAAACCTGCTTAAGATTCTCTCCCTCTGGGGCGCCTGGGTGGCACAGCGGTTAAAGCGTCTGCCTTCGGCTCAGGGCGTGATCCCGGAGTCCTGGGATCGAGCCCCACATCAGGCTTCTCCGCTGGGAGCCTGCTTCTTCCTCTCCCACTCCCCCTGCTTGTGTTCCCTCTCTCGCTGGCTGTCTCTCTCTCTCTGTCGAATAAATAAATAAAATCTTTAAAAAAAAAAAAAAAAGATTCTCTCCCTCTCCTCCTGCCCCTTCCCCCACCCAGCTCACACTCTCTCTCTCTTAAAGAAAAAAAAGTAGATGTAGAGCAGGTCAAAAAAGAGCTACAAGAAGAAGGAAGAATGTGAAAAGGGTATTTGCAACTACCTGACAAAAAAAAGGATTAGATAATTAAGGCCAAGAATAACCTAAAGAAAATTTGGTTAAAGACCTTTTTATTTTTCCCTTTCAAAATTACGTTCAAAACAAAAAGCTACATGGGAAATGATGGTCTCAATATCTGGAGAGCATAGGTAAGGTTAACTGGTAGTGTGGACACCTGGACTTCAGGCCTAGATTGGCTCCTGACCTTAACCAAGTCACTCAATTTCTCTGGGCCTTCCTTCCCTCATCCCTGAAATAAAGAGTTGAAAAGGACAATTTCCAGTTCTAGTTCTACGAAGTATGAGACCAAGGTCTCTTAAAAAAAAAATAATTTTGGGGGCTCCTGGGTGGCTCAGTCAGTTAAGCATCTGACTTTGGCTCATCAGGTCATGATCTCAGGGTCCTAGGATCAAGGTCCCACATTGAGCTCTGTGCTCAGAAGGGAGGCTGCTTGTCTGTCTCCCTCCCCTAGCTTGTGCACTCTCTCTTTCTCTCCCTCACTCCTTCTCTCTCTCAAATAAATAAAATCCTAAAAAAAATAATTTTCAAAATACACCTACAGGATAATAGACTCGTTCTTTACCCAGTGGCTCTAACTGCCACTAAGGACTGCAGCCCTACCCATTTCTCCAGGAAAGGGACATTCTTTTCACCCTCTTTGAATCTCCAGCCACGTGTGGTACAGGTGATAGATATTTGTGGAAATAAAGTTGAATTAAATTTTTGCTTTCCCAATACCTGAGAGAAGACCTATAAAGACCATATTTCCAGAATTATGCTAATTAGGTACCAATGTTGATTGAAGCATTAATGTGAAACGTAGCCAGGTAAGAAATACCCACAACTTGGATGGCCTGGACAATCTAAATTCTGAAATGATAGCAGATCGAGTCAACAGGCCCAGGCAGTCTCAGTAGTGAATCGGGAGGACCCAGAATAAGCCTGTACTTGAGACACCTCCAGGACATTTATGCCCTCCGCAACCCCACCTCAAGGACTTTGCTCTAAATTATAAAGTACATTGATGTTCCTCCAAGTAATTCTCTATTCTCCCTCACAACATGGTCATTCATTTTTTTTTTCTAATTATGAAAGGAATTCACTCTTATTTGGAGAGTCTTAAAAATACAGAAAAATTTAAAGAAGAAAGGAAAGGGCTCCTATAATCCTTTACACAAGGCACTGCTGATAATTTTGGGTAGGTTCTTCTGCTCTTTTCCTATGGATATGTGAGTATTTTATACACATACAAAAGTGCTTATACACATACAAAATGGTTAAGCAGTTTTTCTTTTATTTTTAACTTAAAAGTTAGTCATTTTAAAGTAAATAATTATGTATACGCTACTGTTTATTTCAACAAGACCTACAAACAAGGACAAAGAAAACCTCTCTAAAGGACCTACCTTACAAGATCTTCTCTGAAGAGGTCCCACCGTCCAAGACCTGTAGGATAAATTGGCCAGACAGCGGGTCCCCCTTCCCAGAATGTCCAAGCAGGATACATGATATCATGGTACTCTGATGTCTTCAACAGAAACAGAAAGGTTGTTCAAAATCAGTCTCAGAACAGAGAGAGAAGATGCAAATTACACTCACGCCACAGGATCTGGACAGAAGTCTTGCTCTAGTGTTAACATTGCCAAACATCTATTTCCCCTAGTCTGCAAAGTCTACACTCTAGACATTAAAATGCAAAAATGACCATGGGTTAAAATTCATGGACTCACTGAATCCCAGAATTTGAAATCTCATTAAAAGTCAATTTTTCCAGTTACCCAAAGTTCTGTTTTTCTAGAGGACATTATTACACTGTTAGGGTTTTTAGTTTATGGAAATAAAATACCTAAATCTGAATGATCATATAGCTCTCTCATCTTTTAACTGCTATTACACTTGTAGTGTATACTGTCTTACCAGTTCCTGGTTATTTCCTAAATGGGTCTTTTGAGAACAAGAATCCCAGTGCAATGGTTAAGAGCATGGGCTCCTGAAACAGAACATCTGAGTTTGAATGCTGATTCTACCTCTTTCCAACTCCAGGCAAGTTACTTAATTTTTCTATGCCTCAGTTATCTTTATGATGGGAGAAATAATACCAATAACATTATCTATCTAATGGGCTTTGTTTCGAATACTAAATGAGTTAGTACATGTGACAAGTTTAGACCAGTGTTTGGTACATGGTAAGTACTCGATAAGTGTTAATTAGTATTACCTAATACTGTGGTACTGTGGCGCTCACACTGGATGGTCAATAAATTCTTGGTTATTTGTTGATCAGGACTAGAAAGTGCTGATGGGCAGGATGGGGAAAAGGATATTATCCCACATCTTTTGAAAAAAGTTTAAAACCATTTGTTCCCCTTTTTATGGTTACTTCTGTTAAAATTCTGGCCACTGACAGACCTCTAACTCTTTGGTTTCCTCACTGGAATTACACATGCAATATGCTGTTCACCTTTTCTCAAATACTCTAAAAAAAAATGGTATGTGATTCATCAAGCAGCTCAGACTTGATGGGTGCTCAACAGAAGCTGAACAATTCCTATAAAGTTGAAAGACTAAAATCCCTCTCTAGGGACTAGGAGTCACTGGTTTAAAATTTTTTTAAAAAAGGAGAGAAGTAAAGATGAAAAGAAAGTTTGTATACTGATGGTCAGACTTTATCATCCACCAAAACAACAAATAAATAACAAACATAAAGTCCTTACTGACGTACATGGGAGCCGCTATCTCTTCCTCTGGGAGGGTTTTATGATAAACAGCGAGACCAAGCACTTTTGAGAAATGAGACTAGACCATGGGAAATGCAACACCAATGTGGCCTCAGCCCACTTGCAACACAGGAAATAAGTCTAGAGAGAAAGTAAACTGTGATAAAGAAAAAGTATGGATAAAAGGTCCCTCTTTGGAGAAACCAAATCAGAGATGGTGTTCCTTTTCTCAAAGTCCATAGGGTTTTCCTAAACCTGTTCTTCCCCCATAGACTCTTCTGTCCATTCTCTTTGAGGCCTCCTCCCAAATGTGTTCAAGCCTAGTCTCAGGAACCAAGACCCATCCCTGCCAATACACATTTGCAAGAACCTGAACACTGAGAAGATATTAACTGTCCCAAGTTCTCCAAGTCCACAGGAGTGAGCTAGTACTCCTATTCCTCCATAACTAGACCCAAAGATCACTCTCTCACATACCCCTCTTGGATACACCAGGCCTATCCCCTCAACGCACTGCTTAGGCACAAACTGTGTGGAGATATCTACCACCTTTAGTTTCACTGTTAGCCATCCTGAGCCCCTCGGATAGACTGACAGACAGGACAGATAGGACTATATATATACGAGCTCAACAAATATTTTTTAACAAAGGTGTTCCCTGACTCCAAGCCCATGAGCTATCTTGAGCCACCTTCTCGCATGCTCTGTAGACTCTCTGAACCTTGCCTTCAATGTCCTATTGGTTCTTCAGGCCTCCATCATTCCCTACCTTCATCCCTAGCCCTATAGACACTTAAGCAATCTTACTCACATTACCCATCTCCTCAGTCCTATTGCTCAGCCACTGTGAAGCTAAGAAGGACACAGACCAATTCCTGGAAACCAGGTCTCATCCTCACCATCACCCATCAGACTCTGTCACAGGACAATCATCTACTCATACTCTAGAGGACCACCCTCCATCTCACCATACAGCTCTTCCTCTACTTACCTTACTGAAGGAGAAGACTGGAATGGCAGGCTCCATCCATTTAGGAACCTGAGGATAATCTCGTACATTGATCACCATTTCCATGTCCGGAAGCTGCCCGATAACTTCCAAAATAAAGTGTTCAACACCACTACATCTGCCAACCAGAAATACCACAAATTCACCAGACTAGTGCCTGCTATAGGACAAAACAGGGTCCCATTCCCACTTTGAAAGCCAGTGTCCAAATTATCAGCCCACTGTAAAGATTCCTGAAAGCAATGCTTCTGAAAGGACTTTTCTACTCTTTTATATTGTGCAAGTCATCTTTCCTAGTTAACCTGCTCCAGCTTACAACACTCAGTGAAATTTTCCAACCAGATCAAAAGTTTGAAGGATGTATTATTGCTACTCCTACCACCTCTCCTCTATCTATTCCTAGTTTTTTTTTTTAATTTCCCCTTTTGTTTAATTAGAAAGCAAGATGCAGATTTTGATAGCAACTGGAAGAAGCTAATTTTCTTTTTTTTTTTTTTAAAGATTTTATTTATTATTTATTCGACAGAGATAGAAACAGCCAGCGAGAGAGGGAACACAAGCAGGGGGAGTGGGAGAGGAAGAAGCAGGCTCATAGTGGAGGAGCCTGATGTGGGTCTCGATCCCATAACGCCGGGATCACACCCTGAGCCGAAGGCAGACACTTAACCGCTGTGCCACCCAGGCACCCCGGAAGAAGCTAATTTTCTAACTGTGTCCCTTGGGCTTTGCTTCTCACAAAGACTTTTTTTTTATTTCCACCATAATCAGTCTCATAATTTAGGAGGAAAGATAGGACAACTTTTATTGCCTTCAACTTGAGTACAGAATACTATCAAAATCAGTTTTGCACGCCAGAAAAGGAGTGTTATGTACACAATCATGAAGACTGTCATACAGGCATTCTTCAGAGATACTGCAGGTTTGGTTCCAGATCACCACAATAAAGTATATATCACAATAAAGCAAGTCAAATGAATTTTTTGGTTTCTAAGTTCATACAAAAATTATTTATACTATACTGGCATCCATGAAGTGTTCAATAATAGTATTATGTCTAAAAAAACCAACATGTATATCTTAATTAAAGATACTTTATTGCTAAAAAATGCTAACAATCATCTGAACTTTCAGTGCATTGTAATCACTGACCACAGATTACCATAACAAATATAATAATAATAAAGTTTGAAATATTGAAAGAATCACCAAAATGTGACACAGAGACATGAAGTGAACAAATGCTATTAGAAAAATGGCACCAATACACTTGTTTGACACAGGGTTGCCACAAACCTTCAATTTCTT
This sequence comes from Ursus maritimus, assembly GCF_017311325.1. NCBI lineage: Eukaryota > Metazoa > Chordata > Mammalia > Carnivora > Ursidae > Ursus > Ursus maritimus. Next base: position 62,368,757 of record NW_024426552.1, on the reverse strand, counting down.
AAAAAAAAAAAAAATGCAGTATCTGCAAAATACAATAAAAGTGAAGCAATAATAGAATAAGGTATGCCTGTACAGCTTTCTGGTTAGACTCTCCAGGAATCCTCAGAGGATTTCTGGAACGAGAGGATACACTGGCAGCTTAGCTCTTCTGCCCCCATCCTTTGAGGTTCTGACCAGCACTATCCTGGGGGCAGCATTCCAAGGTTCGACCAAAATTTTCCAGCAGCATAGAAATGGCTGACTTAAAATATTGATTTATATATAGGGAGGTTAGTGCAAAAAATATCAGTGATTCATAAACAAAAGAAAAGATGCTCAACCATATTAAAGAAATGCCCCAAAAGCCAAACTTGTAAAAACCGAGAAAGAAATGGTGGTTGCCAGGGGGTGGGGGGTGAGGGGCTGGGACAAATGGTGTTTAAGGTTACAAACTTACAACAAGTAGTAAATAAGCCCTAGAGATCTCATGCACAGTGTAGTGAATACAGACAACAAACTGTATTATAATCAAACTTGCTAAGAGACTAGACCTTAATTATTCAACTACTAAAAAAGAGAGGATAATTATATAATATGATAGAGGTGTTAATTATCACTACCAAGGCAGTCATGTTATAATATATAAATGGATCAGATCAACATGTTGTATACCTTAAATTTATACAATATTATATGTCAAATATATTTCAATTAAAAAAAATTTAAAACAAAGTTTTGCTATGACAAAAAAAAAGTGCTGAAGCTAGATGCTAGTCTTCCCTAATCAGATTGCCAAAGATCAGAGTCCAATAATACACAGTATTGCTGAGAGTATGAGGTGTATTCTGAGCATGTGATACAATGGTGGGGGAAGTGAAAATAGGCACAACTTTGGGGTGGCTGGCTGGCTCAGGAGAGCACATGACTGATCTTGGGGTTGTTGAGTTTGATCCCCATGTTGGGTACAGAGATTGCTTAAAAGAAAAAAAAAATGTAAAAAAAAAAAAAAGAAAGAAAGAAAAAAGGCACGATTCCTTTGGAGGACAGTTTGCTTCTATTTATAAAGATTTTAAAAACACATTAATTGGCCTACTTAACCCTATTTCTAGGAATTTAGCCTGTAGATATAACTACATGAGTACTCAAAGGTATAAGTACAAAGATGTTCACTGCAGCATTGTTTGCATTTGTCAAAATTCAAAGGGGAGTGGTGAAGACATTTAAATGTCCATTGACAGAGGGCTGAATAAAGAAGTCCATACAATGGATTACTGTACAGCCATGAAAGATGAGGTGTACCCTATAAACTCGTAAGGAACAATTTCAAAATGTACAGTTATATGGAAAAGAAAATTAAGTTGAAGAACAGAAGATACAGCACGTTCTAATTTGTTGAAGAGTAGACAACTGCTTATCCACAAACTATTTCTGGAAGGATATACAAGAAACTTGTAATCGTGGTTGTCTTTTGAGAGGAGGATTCAGGGACTACAGGTCTAGGGGTTGAAGGTGGTAGAGAATCTTCCTTTTCATTGTATATATTTTGAGGTTACCTAAATGTTTTACCATGTGCATGGAAAAGTCCTTTGATAATAAATAAATAGAACTGGTTAAAAAGTTAAAAAATATGTTATTGCTGTTCGTTTACATTTAAGAGCTAAAACATTTAATATTTTTTTCATGTTCAGCTTCCAAAATAGCACTCTTTTACATACTGTAAATTCCATTTATAATTCCATTTATATAAAACCCTAGGAAACGATCTCTAATGACCAAAAGCAAATCGGTGGATGCCAGAGGACAGGGGTAAAAGGATGGCATGGCAGACAGGGGTGGGGGAGAGGGACTGCAAAGAGGTACAAGGAAACTTTTGGGAGTGACAGATATGTTCATTATCTTGATGTATACACACATGAAAACTTATCAAATTGCCATTGCATCAAAAAGAATAAAATACCAAAAAAAAAGAAATAAAATACCTAGTAATAAATTTAACCAATGAGGTAGAAGACCCGTACTCTGAAAATTGTAAGACATTGATGGAAGAAATTTAAGATGATACAAATAAATGGAAAAGGTATACCATACTCATGGATTGGCAGAATTAATATTGATAAAATGCCCATGCTCCCAAAAGCAATCTATATATTCAATGCCTCTATCCAAATACCAATAGCATTTTTCACAGAACTAGCACAAATAATCCTAAAATTTGTATGGAGCCACAAATGACTCTGGATAGCCAGAGCAATCTTGAGAAAGAAGAACAAAGCTGGAGGTATCATAATCCTAGGTTTCAAACTATACTGTAAAGCGATAATAATCAAAATGGTATGGCTTGGCACAAAAATGGACACATAGATCACTAGAACAGAACAGAGAGCCCAGAAATAAACCCACACTTGTATGGTCAATTAATCTATGACAGAGGAGGCAAGAACACACAATGGAGAAAAAATAGCCTCTTCAGTAAATGATGTTGGGAAAACTGGACAGCTACATGCAGAAGAATGAAACTGTACCACTTTCTTACACCATATACAAAACCAAACTCAAAATGGATTAAAGACCTAAGTGCAAGGCCTGGAACCATAAAACTCCTAAAAGAAAACAGGCAGTAAACTCTTGTATGTTAGTCTTAGCAATATCTTTTTAGATCTGTCTCTTCAGACAAGGGCAACAAAAGCAAAAATAAACAACTGGGACTACATCAAACTAAAAAGCTTTCATACAGTGAAGGAAACAACAAAACAAAAAGGCTACATACTAAATGGAAGAAGATATTTGCAAATGATAATATCTGGTAAAGGGTAAATACAAAAAATATATAAAGAACTCATATAACTCAACACCAAAAAACAAAAAAATCCAATGAAAAAATGGGCAGAGGACATGAATAAACATATTCCAAAGAAGATGTATAGATGGTCAACAGACACATGAAAAGATATTCAGCATCACTAATCATCAGGGAAATGCAAATCAAAACCATAATGAGACATCATCACCTCACACCCAGTCAGAACGGCTATTATGAGACAAGAAAAAACAAATGTCGGCAAGAATGTGAAGAGAAGAGAACCCTCATGCACTGTTGGTGGGAATGCAAATTGGTGCAGCCACTGTGGAAAACAGTATGGCGGTCCACCCAAAAAATTAAAAATAGAAATACCTTATGATTTGGTAATTCTGCTTTTAGGGGTATTTATCGAAAGAAAACAAAAACACTAATTTGAAAAGATATAGACACCCCTATGTTTACTGCAGCATTATTTACAATAGTCTACATATGGTAGCAACCTAAGTGTCCATCAATAGATAAATAGATAAAGATGTGATATATATATACACATATATATATACATATATATATATATGTGTATATATATATATATGTCATGGGATATTAATCAGCCATAAGAAAGAATGAGATCTTGGCATTTGTGACAAATGGATGGACCCAGAGGGTATTATGCTAAGTGAAATAATTCAGACAGAGAAAGACAAATACCATATACCAAGAAGACTTAATAAATAAATAAATAAATAAATCCACATGATTTCACTTATATGTGGAACCTAGAAAATAAAACAAAACAAAACAAATGAATAAACGAAAAGTAGAAACAGATCCATAAATATAGAGAACAAACTGATGGTTGCCAAAGCGAAAGGGGGTAAGGGGATGGGCAAAATGTGTGAAGGAGAGTAGGAGCGACGGCTTCCAATTACGGAATAGGCTAAAAAGTACAGCATAGGGGATACAGTACTATAATAGTGTTGTATGGTTAAAGACAGAAACTACACTTGTGACCATAGCATGGCATACAGAGTTGTCCAGAATCACTGTGTTGTACACCTGAAACTAAGGTAACATTGTGTGTCAGTATGCTTCAATAAAAAGTCATAGGGAATATACTCGATAATACTGTAATCACTTTGTATGGTGACAGGCAGTAACCACATGTATCATGTAATGCATATACATGTGGAATACTATGTATATCACAACATAGCACTATGTTGTATACTTGAAATTAATATAATATTGTATATTAACTATACTTCAATTAAGAATAAATTAATTTTTAAAAAAGATAATGAACATAAACTTATCAAGTTGTATACTTTAAGTATGTGCAGTTTATGTCAGCCATACCTCACTAAAGTTATTATTTTAAAAATACCATTCTCCACCATCTTTGAAATGACATGTCTCCAGTCATTTAATTAGATGGTGCTCTGGTTCAGCAAAATCTCTCAGCTCATCCTTGAAATGCTGAATTTACATTTTACTTTATTCAGAATAAAAATTTTTAAATGTCATACAGGCTTCTCCAACTGGGTGAATTAAAAGTATCTTGACTAGAAAGACACTGTTTTTGGCTAGACGGGAATCTGAGATATTATTCAACTGTATCCATTTCATTAAGGATACTGGTTCTGAATATTTCATTTTGTTTCTTTTTTGCTCAACTCTGTTTCCTTAGTTGTGTATGTAGTTGAGATAGGGAACTTTCCATGCATTAGAGTTACAGACATTTTTATTGTCAGTGAAAGGTCCTGTGCTCCCTTAAGGACATTTCTAAGAGCTCATGATTCTGACCAAAATGTTCTGAGGTATGTGCCTTTCAGAAACTTTGAAAGTATTTAATTTCATCTGGAGATTGTTCAGCTAACTAGTAAATATTAGTTAAGCTTTCAAAGTCTAACAATGTCTATACTCATACTTTCGTTCTCATTTGTAGAAATCAGAAATTCCTCTACACTCATAACCTGTGAAGTCTGTTATTGTCCCAAATAATGAAACAAATGTCTATTTAAAATACCTCAATAGGGGCACCTAGGTGGCTCAGTTGGTTAAGTGTCTACCTTTGGCTCAGGTCATGATCTCAGGGTCCTGGGATCAAGCCCTGAGACAGGACTCCCTGCTCAGTGACAGGACTCTCTGCTCAGCGGGAAGTCTGCTTCTCCCTCTCCCTCTGCCCGCCCCCACTCATGTTCATGCACTCTCTCACTCACTCTCAAATAAAAAAATCTTTAAAAGAATAAAATAAAATACCTCAATAATTTTGCCCACTACCACCTTATTTGCCCCTGACATTTGATAACAAAAATGTAATTGTGATTACTTTGAGGTAGTAGGATATTAAGTGATCTTCATTTTCTTTTTTGTTGTTGTTTTTACATATTTTTAACAATGAAAATGTAGTAACTTGTAATAAAGTTGTTATTAAGAAAAATTCCTGGGGTGCCTGGGTGGCTCACTCAGTTAAGCATCTGCTTTCGGCTCAGGTCATGATCCTAGGGTCCTGGGATCCAGCCCCACATTGGGCTCCCTGTTCCATGGGGAGCCTGCTTCTCCCTCTCCCTCTGCCCGCCACTCCCCCTGCTGTGAGCTCTCTCTCTCTCTGTCAAATAAATAAATTAAATATTTTTTAAAAATTATGTCCATATGGATAGATGTTATTTGCAATACTGCTCATTTACTTTTTTTTTTTTTAAAGATTTTATTTATGGGGTGCCTGGGTGGCTCAGTTGGTTAAGCGGCTGCCTTCAGCTCAGATCATGATCTCGAGGTCCGAGGATCCAGTCCCGTGTTGGGCTCCCTGCTCAGCAAGGAGTCTGCTTCTCCTTCTCCCTCTGCTCCTCCCGCCTCTTGTGCGTGCTCTCTCTCTCTCATAAATAAATACAATCTTAAAAAAAAAAGTTTTATTTATTTATTTGAGAGTGAGTGAGAGCATGTGACCATGAGTAGGGGAAGGGGTACGTTACTTTTAATGACAGAATAGAGATTGTTTACAAAGATCTTAGGCAGGGGAATACCATGATCTCTAAGTTTTGTACTTTGTAATTTTATAAAGATTTGAGTTAAAAAAAAAAAAAAAAGACTCCTAAAAGGGAGGTTTCTCACTTGTTGTATAAACATATAATGCTACCTAAACCCAACTTCCAGGCTCAGTCCATGACCCTCCGTAATCGCCCCCAGCCCTCAGCCCACCGATATGATACCTCAACTCTCAGACTTGAATTCCTGGCTAGTGTAGGCTGTGTAATCTGCAGCCCCAGTTACTCTTGTCTTTCCGCCACCTTTCTTCAAATATTCAGTATCTAGAACAATACTTGAGCCATGATAAACACTCAATGCTTCTCCTCCTTGAGCCCAGCTCGTTCCTGCCAGGTCTCATGAGCCTGTGCCCTCAGCTTCTATACTTGGGGAAAGACGAGCAGGGCAGAGCCATAGCCAGTACAACCAGTGATGTGCCTAAGCCCTAAGAAGAGAGAGGAGACAGACTTTAATACAGGAGAAAGGGGGGCAGAAGTTGGCAAGAAAAATCCCCAGGTAAGAAAAGCTTGTCACTATTTTGTAGTCCCTCTGAAATGTGAGCAGAGATTCACCTGTGAGTTCGTTTAATTAACTTCTCTACAAAAACAGTATCAAGTAACTCCATATATAAGAAGATCAGAAGATATATCTACCTCATGATTCTTACCTTGAAGGGAACATGCAGTCATTCTCTCGGTATAATCTGTTCTTAATGATCTGATAGTGGGTCCCTAGTTTCCGTCTGACTACCTCCGCCATCATCTTCCTGGAGATACCTCCTCGGAAAGGAGTCAGATCTTCATCTATGACCCTGGGAAAGAATGTGAATCATCAAGAAAAGCAGGTCAAGAAAGTGGTACCATTTCACCTACTTCCTATCTGTGGGTTTCGATTTAGTATTAGAAAACAGAGTAAACCAGGGAAAGAATAGAGGGCAGGAATGAGCAACGTTTCCCCCCAAAGCACATAGGTAATCTAAACCAAAAACAACAAAGCCACAAAGAGGAAAAAGCAAGTCAATTTCTCTTCTTCCTCGCTCCATCTGGATTGCCGCTCCTCTGCCTGATGCACATTCCTCCTTCGATACTCACACAACACACGTCCTCCAAGTCACCGCAGTCCCACTGACCTCCCCTTCTCTGAATCCCACAGAAGGTAATGATCTATGCCTAACAGTCTGACACTGTCTGATGTCCTTGGTCTCAGACTGACTCCCTTGTTCTGGTCTGTCTGGTCCCCACTCAGCTCACAGACTCTAATAGCCTGACAGCAGTAACCAGAAATTACACTATTTTGTATCCCTTTTAAAGTTCAGTACATAGTTTTCAGTAAGTATCATAAGCATTAGGTGAATTTTTTGAGGAGTCATAGAATAACACAATGAGGAACTGAAGGACCCTGTTATTTAACTGATGAGGAATCTGAGATCCAGAGAAGTTAAGTGACTTGCAGCAGGGATAATTAGTGGGAGATCTGCAACTAGAACCCGAAAGTAATCTTTCTACCACACCACCTCTCAGCCATAATTTGCATACTTTAAAAATAACCAAGAACCTTATGATTAGGTTCATTTATAAATCTGATCATTTCTCCGACAATATCTACTGAGTACTTACTGAGGGCCAGCACCAGAATTGCAACACTGATTAAGACCTAGGCCTTGACCTCAAGAAGCTTTCAGTCCAGCGGGGAACACAAACAAGTATGTGTAGCTAACTCCAAGAAGTAGACTTGCTGACACCACCTGGGGCTCTTCTATCCTAGTACATTTTTGTTCCCTAGAAATAGGAAACCCACCGCAGGAAACTTGTCTTTTATCAAGGCACGCTTGGCCCTCTGATCACTGTAACCAAGGTCTCTTGGGGATTTTAGGGGACTTCTTGTGACAAGCACTAAACTCTCAAAGACACATCAAAGAACTCACCCATGGTAGCAGCTGCAATTTTGACTTGAACATGGTTCATAATTCTCCAAAGACCTGTTAATTTGGTCAATAAATACTTTCCATTTTGAACCTTCAAGAAGTGAAGTAAATGAGAGTTAACAAAATACCCTGAGCATTGTCATTTGCTAGCAGCAGGCATGCAGAACCAACAGACGGCCAAAACTTTTTCACACCCCTTCCCATTCCACTGGTGGAAACGAAACGCCAGGAAGGTTTCATTCTGTAACTCTCCAGCACTCATGTCAAGTCGGCTTCTATTCGGGCTGTCAGGTGTCCAAGAAATTGGAAAATACCCAAGCCTGGCACTCAGAAAGCTATGAATAAACTGGTGACACGTATTCTCACGTTTTTCTAATCAAAGTGAACTTTTATAAAGAGGCTCAGTTAAAAGCCACAGACATTAATTCTCCCTTCATCTCTCTGGTAATTCACCAAGAACCACAGACATACACACGCACGCACACGAATTACCGCCAGTGTGTTTTAGGGAGGAGCGGTGTAACCAAGCGCAGGCGACACCCGCTGTAGATGACACAATTCCCTCTCTTCCCCACCATCCAAATCCCGAAAGACGGGTTACTCTCCAGGGTCCTGGTCAGTAAAAGCAGCGCCAGCCACCAGACGCTCTCACTCTCCGCTCCAAGGCTCCCCCGTGCCCTCTGCCCAGCTTTGCTCTCCATCGGGCACAGCATCAGCTGGCCGCCCGCCGCACCGGGGAGCCAGGGGGGCGGGAGAGCCCCTCCAGACCGGAATCAGACCCGGAGCCCGGCGGCAGGCTCTGCCCTGCCCGGAGCGCACCTGACTCCTTCTGGCGGCCCGGCACTGGAGGCAGTAATAGCAACAGCAGCCACAGCCGGACCTGCGGGCGCGCCCACCGCTCCATGGCCCGCAACCCACTGCGGAGTCCCCGCTTCCGCGCCGGCGGAAGCGCAGCCCCGCACAAACATGGCCGTGGGCGCTGCACCACGTGGGCAGACGGCCGCCCCGCACAAAGATGGCCGCGCGCTACTCCGCCTCCCCGCCCCCAAGCTCGGGCCTGCGGCCGAGTTTCTCTGGGCGGGCGGCGCCGGGACCTCAGCCCAGCGCCGGGCCCGCGGCGCGCGGCTAGTCACTCGTTTGTTTGGAACCGGACTGTAGAGTTAGCTGCTTCATGTCGCCAGGTGTAGTGAAAGGTTCAAATGCATCTCTCTCTCTCAGAAAATCGAAGCCCAGGAGAGAATGAATAAAAGGATCCCCTGGGAAAATATGTCTAATAATAGTAATTCCTTACATTCAGTAGCATATTTAAAACACCTTCTTCTCTGCAGCCAGAAAACTGAAGATCAGAAGAGGGTGTTTTTTGCCCACAGTTAGTGGTACAACGTAGGCTAGAAGTTGTTTGCACTACGTCAAACTGCTTCTTATTAAATAGTATAGATTTGTTGAGTGCCTGAATATATACAGCATTGTTAGGACCCAAAAGATGAAAAGTAATAAAGCACACATTTCTTTGTAATAGGATTTTATAACAATTGAGGTGAATTAGACATGGGAAAAATCTGTGGGTAACCTTATACTGGACAGTATAGGTTTATAGCTATACATAGGTATATATAGTAATCATACAAGTATTTACTCATTGTCTAAAATGTGCAAGATAACATCCTAGGCTTTGTGGAAATATATATGAAGGTATGAGATGAGATCTTTGTCCTTGAGTTTAGAACTAGCGGGAAGACAAATATACTTCTTCAGAGATTATTTACAACATAAGGCAATATGAAATTGCTATTGGTTTCAGTGGAAAGATCAAGATGAGACGGAAATTTGGAAAAGGGGGAGGAAGGGGTCTATTGAAATGAAAATGAAATATTGCAGTTAAGGAATATTGTGCAGGAGACACTAAAAACTGGGAAACCGTAATTTGCAGAAGGGGGTAGAGCACAGATTGATGGTACTAGAGGTTTAGGATGTACACTGAGGAATGGTGAAAGATAAAGTAATGTTGATTAGTTAGGAATGGGTCGTATCACTCACTTTGGGTGAGTAGGCAAGAAGAAAAAATGGATCTTCAACACTATATTATACAAGGCTTCTTCAGGAATCCAAATGAAAACTTGAAATTCATTTCTTCCACTTCCGGAAGGTGTGTGGTACTTCAAAATGGATAGTTCATCAAAAGCAGGTAACTAAAACAGTGTGTTACATAGATGAACACCGCGGTAACCTTGGCTTCAAAGTTAGTCTAAAATGAATATAGCGGAGAATAATTTTTAAAACTTTAGTAAAGGGGTTTTTATTTTCTGTAACTCAAGTTTTCTATAATCAGAAGAAAATGGAAATCACCTTGTGTTATGTCTTTGAAATGAAAATGAATCAGTATTTTCTGCAACTTTACAATGTTTATCTATGTGGAAGAACATCAAGAGATCGGGAGGTAAGTGGGCCCTGTACACAGGGGGAGTGAGCTGCATGTGAACCCCAACAATAATTGTTTCATTTCCTTAACAGATGAGGTGGTTTAGTCCAGTGGCTCCCATAAATGCCAGAATCCTGGAGCTATGAAAAATCACAGATTTCTGGGTCCTATGCCAGCCACTAATTTAAAATGTAAACAGTCTGGTTTAAAAGATCCTCCATGTTTAAGCTCTTCCTGTGTCTTCAGATTCATTTCATGTCACATTTTCCTTTGCTCACCATGATCTAGCTATATAGCTTTGTGTTGTTTCTCAAACATAACAAGCTCTTGCACACCATAGAATCTCTGCATAAGTTTTGTTTTCTATCTTGACTGCTTTTCCCTCCCATCTTTGCCTCTCTGGTTCCTTCCCAACATTCAAGTTTCTGCTGAAATACCATTCCCTCAAACATATATCCCTTCAAAAAAGAAGCTCCCTTATTTTCTACCTTAGCCCGTTTGTCTCCATAATACTTATAATGTATAATTATTTTATTTATTGAATGCTCCCCATTAGAATATAAGCTCCAGGAGGTCAGGGGCATATCTGTCTTGTGATACACAGTAGGCACTAAATAAATAATTGCTGAATGAATGAAGGATGCTGGTGAGCCAACAGAAAAGTGGCAAAGGAGTTTCCATGTAGCAAGCTAGGAAGTAGTTAGAGCAAATACGAAAATAAATGTACAAAATTGTGGAAATATGTAATGATCCCTGTTGGGTTTTATATATTCATGAATGAAAGTTCTGTAGTACATTAGGGCACAAAGAATATGTGGAATATTACTAACTTTAGTAGTTTTGATATTGGTCATTCTGCTCCAAATTCTGGCTCTGCCACTTATTAGCTGGGTTATTTTCAACAAGCTATTTAACTTCTCTTAAAACTTGTTTCCTCTGTAAAATAGAAACAATGATAGTATCAAAAAAGATATGATTTAAATGAAATATGTGAAGGTACTAGTCTAGTGTCAGACACAGCAATAACTCTCAAAGGTTAATGAATCTATAACTGTGTGATACTACATAGAAAAGGCTTTCTCTTAAGGTGCTTAAAATCTCTGGAGCCAGAGATCTCAAACACATGCTCTTCTTAACACTTTTACTCTTCTTCTAATACTAAACTATTGGCAGTTTCTGAATTCATCATGCTGTTTCCCACCATTTTACCTTTTTATCTGCCACTTCCTTTACTAAAAAGCCTTTCTCCCACGAACAGCCTAATCATTCTTGGCATCTTGACTTTAAACCCCAAGCTTACAAGTTTTTCTTGGTATTGTCACCACCACCACCACCCCACAGAATTTATTACACTGAGTAAATTACAATGAATTGCATGCTAACCTCTGGACCTTGGACATACTTTTGTTGCATTTACTATGTTGTAATTACTGTGTTTTCCTGGTGTCCCATCTCTTTCACTAGACTGAGCAAACTGTGGTATTCACTTGTTCAACTTAAGCATCCATCCAGTCTTTTACTTTACATACAATAAGCGCCACGACTGGATGGATGCTGAATCATGACACCCCAACTTGAACTCCTTTACCTGGCAGTGACGTGACCTTAGGCGACGTCTCCCAACCTCCCCTATCTGTAAAATTGGGGCGATAATTTGTACGTGGTTGTTAAGGGAAGTCCATGAGATAGCAAAGAACCCCTACCATGGTGCCAGCGCGTCGTAGACGGCCAGGGAGGAAATACGTTGGCTAGCGAGGGCGGGGAAGGCGGGACCATGAGCCAACAGAGAAGGCAAATCCTACTGCGCAGGTGCATGCGGAGGGGGTAGGGTGCCCGGTCCCCAGACCGAGTGTGTAGTTCCGGACGCCAGCTCGCAGAGCGGCTCGCAGTCGCGGAATTGACGTCATCTCCCTGCGCTGCCACGTCTGCTCAGCTCCGCGGTAATGGAGGCTGGGGATGAGTGCTGACCCGGCCGGGCTCTGCCTTTAACTTTAGCTCTGGCTCTGACTCTGGTACTGACCTGGGGCTGGGGCGGGGTCTGGCAGCCCGAAGCCTGGACACCTTTACTCGACTTTCCCGGCAGGCACGGCCTGCGGACAGCCAGCTGGTTTGGAGCGCTTCAACGCAGGGAGGGAATTCTCTTGCCTGGGGTCCAGCCTGTAAAGCCGCCGCCTTCTGCTAGGGATCCCGCCCCACCGGCTGGGCCTCCCCCATGCGTGAGTATTATCGAACCTCCTCCGCGTTGTGTGATTGTCCCGGCCTGCTTCAGCTCTCTGGGTTGCGCCGCAGGAACCGCTTTGTCGTTTGTCCGCTGGTAGGGGCCAGCCTGTTGAAGTTTGTGGTCTCTTGTCGTCCGCCTTCCCCCACCTCATCCTCTCGCCTCTTCTGTCCCAGTTTTTTGCTCCACACTTTTGTTTCCCTCGTTAATTGAGCAAGAACCAGCAGGCCTAAGTTCAACGGTTTGAATGTTTTGTCTCACCTGGGGTTTAGGAACAGGGAACATCGGATCAGTCTTTAGTAACATTTGAAAACCAGGGTTTTTCCAGGATGCCATTTTTCAGTCTTTAAGTTGTATTATTTAGGAAGCAGGAGTACATATTGGCGGGCCCTCCTTTAGGCGAGGGTCTTCATCTGTTACTTGTCTTTTAATCCTGCAGTTTCAGTGATTTCTGAATGATTTTATATCAGTTTTTCTGTAGCGGGCATCCATTGTAGCTCTCCTTGATATTTTTCCTCTAACATATGGAGTTATCACTTGGATAGTTTTACTTTTAAAAGAGTTAAAGGAACTGGTGTATGGTGTACTTCATCCATCTTGTCAGTCGTCAACAACCTCTGTAGGACAAGGAACACTTTTGAAGAAACAAACTCAGAGGTTAAATGCCTGTTGCATTGGGGGCGCCTGGGTGGCTCAGTCGTTAAGCGTCTGCCTTCGGCTCAGGGCGTGATCCCGGCGTATGGTATCGAGCCCCACATCAGGCTCCTCTGCTGGGAGCCTGCTTCTTCCTCTCCCACTCCCCCTGCTTGTGTTCCCTCTCTCGCTGGCTGTCTCTCTCTCTCTCAAATAAACAAAATCTTAAAAAAAAAAATACCTGTTACAGTCAGATAACATGGCACATCTGATCTCAGAACGCAGGTCCCTTGATAACAAAACCTAACATTTTGGACAGTGCTGATTCTCCTGGTTTACTGTGAAATATTACATATGAGTTGGAAATGCATATGTTAGGCATTTCTTGTTAACCTCTACCTGATTGTAATATCATTCATATGACACAAGTCCACTGACAAAAGACGCAAATTGTGACTTACCTAACGCTGAACAAAGCTTAGATCAGAACTTAGGCTTCTGACCAATTACAGTCTGAATAGTCCTTTCATTAGAATAAAGTAGGTGATAGACACTGGGAGAACATATGTTTGAAAATCTGGTTTTACGAGGCCTACTCATTCAGTTTTTCTGTTTTGTTACATTGCCTAGTTTAAAAATAGTAAACTCTTATTTAAATGTCTTTTCTTTTGTTCAGAGTTGAAACAGGTTGACAGCCATTAACCTGGGTTGCAACTACAGGTAGCACTGGAAGCAGACTGGTTCCCGGACATGCCCGGTGGAAGGAGGGGCCCTAGTCGGCAGCAGCTAAGCCGTTCAGCTTTACCGTCTTTACAGACTTTGGTTGGTGGGGGCTGTGGCAATGGAACAGGCCTGAGAAACAGGTAAAGGAGTAAGACTATGCATAGTTTGTAATATCCTATGATCAGTATGACTAACATAGCAGTCATCATGCTATTCAGATACTTGCTTATCAAGGTTATTTCTTGACAATGAAGTGGGAACCCTGTCCTTGAAGATTGAAAGCTCAGTATTTCAGAATACTTTTGAGTGGAAAGTTGTGATATGGGGTCCACAAAGTGAAAGCAGTCCAATTCTAACTTATGGGCTGATAATCCAAATTCTAGTCATCACTTTTTTAGCTATTAAAAGAAGGGAGAAGTGAATTAAAGTACAAGAGAAATGTTGTGGTTTAACTACTTACTCGTGTTCTTTCTTTGGAACGGGGGAGGACAAATTAAAACTGACAGTTAACATGAAATTCTAAAATTAGAAGTCATATTCTATCAAGGGTCTTAAAAATAATTTTGTTCAAAAATTGTTTGAAATGCTGTCAGTTGTAACCCAAACATTATAAGACTTGTATATGAAAATAAAGAATTTATTTATTTATATATAAACAAATTTATCTTTGTTCCTAATTTTAAGAAGTTAGGATGAATTATTTCTAATCTCATCCAGAATAACTCACTTCATGAGGAGTTTCAGTCATGTAGCAGTGGAAAGAGATGACTTTTACTTTATATTACGTGTTTGATCAAGATAATTTTTGTCACCTAGTTTCTGCTTCCTTTCTGAATAGAGTTTTCTCTTGCTTGGATTCTAGTTTTCAGTACTACTAGCAATCAGTACAACTGTTGCCTTTTTAGGCCCTCCTGATGTTATTTGTGCTCTTCTCTCTTCCTGGCCTGCCCTCTTTCTTTCTTTCTGACTTTCCAACCCAAGTTCTACTCAATCCTTAAAATCAGTTCTGATCTTGTTGTTTCAGTGGGACTCTCCCTAAAATTCCTGTTCGAAGGGGTTTTTCTAGTCTCTGATTCTCATTATACTAATTTTTTCAATGCAAATTTTATATTTATGTATATACACAGAGCACTTATAATTTATTCTAGAGTATTATTTTTTTACTCTGCTGGTTTTTGGATTTCCTCATGTTAAAAACAGTGATACTATCTGTTTCATAGCAGGATGTTGAAAATAAATGAAATGGTAAATTGCAGTAACTTTTTACAAGTTTTAATTTTCCAAATTTTACAATAACACTTATTATTACTTTATATTTTTAAAAATAAGAGAATATGTGAAAATGCTTTTGAAGAAAGGTACTATATAACATAGATTTTGAGGTAGAGGATGTTTGGTATTTGAGTACATGCCTTAATTTTACTAATATATACTATCGATTTAGTGATTTAGTTCTTTTAAATTGCATTAGGAGATTGTAGCTATGCCTTGCTAGGATTGTAGCTAGCTAAAAAATTCTAACTCTGTCTCTGTATTAACTCCAGCAGTTGTTTGTTCATTTTCTTCTCCTTCGGCTTTGTGGATTCCCCTAGATAATTATGTTCTCAGACTGTCCCATGGAATCCCTCCTCAGTGTTTCAGGAACTGCTGTTGGGGGGCTTCAAAGGGAGGAGGAGTTAGGCAGGCCTAGTAGTCCAGGCTTCAGGTTTCCCAGTCCTCTCTGATTAAGACTAATGCCTTCTCTGTGTGTTCAGATATCAGGATATCATGTAAAATGTCCTTTGGGGGAGGGAAAATGAAGTGTTCTGCTAGTAAAAAAAGAATTGAAAATCACATTTCTAGATGCTTCTCCCTTGGCCTGGTGAACATAGGAATCAAACATGGACCAAAATCTTCCTTCAGGTTTGCAAATAGAATACTGGGAAGAACTAGGAACATTTGGAAATGCTTCACCAAAACCTTGGTAAAACCTTGGATGCTGAGTCTCTAATGAGGCTTTCTGGTAGATAGCATTTCACGTGTGTTGTCACAGGTAGTTGCTGATTTAAGTGGGTCCTGTGTGACTCCACTGAAAAGGACTCTTGGAAGTTTGCACCTGGTTTCCTCCAAACTTTGCCCCATGTACCTATTCCCTCTGCTGAATGTTGATTTGTATCCTTTTGCTGTAATGAACAGAACTGTATGCCAAGTCCTGTGAATCTTCCTAGTGAACCTTCAAGCCTGGGCATGATCTTGGGGTCCTGTAGCACAGTTTGAAAGAGAATATTCTACGATAACATTGAAAAGAATTGTTTAAAGAGGGTCTGTTTCAACTCTTGTATTATAGGTGAAGAAACTGAGGCTCAAGGATATAAAGTTACTTCCTCAAAGACTACTTTCACAAAGTCTAATCTTTAAAGTTACTTTCTACGAAGACTGTAGATAGTCCTGGTCCAGTCCTAGATAGACCGGGATTATCCCACATTGTATCTCAAATGTATTTGTGCCATTTTGCTTTTTTTGCATCTATTTTTATATCCTATTAGAGAAATACTTTTATTTTTCCTAAGTAGTACCTGTAACTAATTTTCTGAGATGTGTAGACCAAGTCTGTTTATTTTAGCTGTCTATTTTTTTGGTTTTAAGAACTTTGATCTTATCTCCTATTAAGCTTTCACATTAAAATAAAATGTTCCTCTTTCCCTCAGATGCTCTGCATCATTTTATTTGATCTTTGCCTCTTTGTTTTTTGGCTTAAAGTATAACAGCCAAGGCTGTATAAAATATCACAAATGTAGATCTTCTGTACTTTGTTTTGAATATTTCTTGAGCCCCAGCATTTTACTGACTTCGTTAACGGCAGAAGCATATTAGGCTGCTTTATTTGGGAAAAATTCTATAAGAACCTTTTTAACCTTTAAATAATAAATAATTTAGCATGCTTTCTCCCTTCATTGACTGAAGAGGTATAGGAATTTTCAGTTTGTTCTAGAGTAGAAGCTCCTAACCTTAAACTTTTCATCAGAATTTTGTATTTCCTTATCACATGATTAACTGGGGAGAGGGAATAGATTGGGTATTGGCATT
The DNA here is from genome assembly GCF_017311325.1 of Ursus maritimus. Lineage (NCBI taxonomy): Eukaryota > Metazoa > Chordata > Mammalia > Carnivora > Ursidae > Ursus > Ursus maritimus. The sequence continues at coordinate 62,351,968 of NW_024426552.1, read as the reverse complement.
AATCCCCTACATTCAGGTCCATGAACTTGTATGACTCCACAGAGCACCTTCCACATGGTATTCTATGTGAGTGATAGCTCCTGGAGTTGTGCAGTGGCTCGTGTCCCAGAACAGATCAGAGGGCTATGATGTGTTAATGATTGGTTTATGACTGAGCAGGTGAGGTTGCGAGACCTACTGGTAGTTCACAACCTACTCCTTGGTAAGCTTGTTCTATTGGAGTATTCTTTAGAAATAAGAGGAAGAAATTTTTATAGTTTTTTTCCCACCCTCTCCCCACCCATCCCTATTCTTCCCTTCCAGCTCTTCTGAGATTCTGCCATGGTATTTTTTTTTTTTTTTTTAAAGTAGGCTCCTCACCCAGTGTGGAGCCCAACATGGGGTTTGAACTCACAACCCTGAGATCAAGAGTTGGACACTCAACTGACTGAGCCACTCAGGCACCCCTCTGCCATGGTATTCTTAATTGTTCAGAATGAGCAGAGTTCATATTCCCATGAGTCACTTAAAGTACTATAAATGTCACATACTAATGCTACAATTCTGTATTTGGAAATCTTAGAGTAGAATGGTAACGCTGATATTGTTCCTTCTCTGGAATCTTCTTTGGAAATATCCGAACCAAGCCTCTTTTCCTTGTTCTGAAACAATAGTAGACCCTTAGATATCTGTAACTATTCCCAGGTATATAAACAATGGGAAAGTTTATTCCCTATCCACCCCCATCTTATCATTTTATATAGCCCAACTTTTTCTGACTTATAAAAAAGCCTGGAAGAAAGAACAGCCAGAAGATGGGGAGTAAAATCTCTATATTTTAATTTGTATTTTAAGAGATCTCTCTTTTGTGACCACATTAGTCTGCTATCTTTTCACCATAAAGGTATATATGTGAATTGAACTAGGAAAAGTACAGTCTCTGTCCTTAAGGTTTGATCTGATAGACAAAATATAGATATATACAAGAAATTATGTAACAATAATGAAAAGTAAAATAATAAAGGCATAATTTAGGTATAATGGTGGCACAGGGTTGAGATGAATTGGTTTAGATTGAGTGAGTCAGTCAGCTTCATGGAGGATATGCTTGATTATTTAAAAAGTCTTGAAGGATTTTGTCAGTAAATGTGTAAGTGAGGAGTTAAGGAAGGTGGTTATGAGTGGTGTTGCTGGTGAAAGGCACGGCATGTACAAAAGAATAACATATATATTCACAGATAGCAAATAGCAGGGATATTCTATAGGTTGCATGTGGAGCAGTGACAAGAGATGGGGCTAATATGTTAAGCAGAGAGCCTCATAGGACATACTAAAAATTTCTGGATGTTATCCTGTTGGCGGTAGAGAGCCATTAAAGAGTTTTAGGCAAGACAGTAGCACTATCAGTTTCACTTTAGATCTCTGAAGGCAGGTTGGAGAATTTGATGGAGTTAATTTTAGGGAGATTACTTCAATAGTTTAGGTAAAAAATGGTAACTGCTTGAACTAAGGCAATGGGTTTAGAGAGGAGGGTGCAGTATGGAAAAAGTTTTACAAAGTGGAATATTTAAGATCTAGAGAGTGATTGGATATGGAGAGACAGAGGAAAGTTCTAATATGACTCCCAGGTTTCTGATTTTGGCAGCTACTGATTGGGCCATGAACTAGGGTCAGGATTGTAAGAGGAGGAACACAGCAATGTCCAGTAGACAGCTTGATAACATGGGTCTGAAATTCAGCAGAGAAATTTTGGTTTTCAGCATGTTAGAGATAATGGAATCTGTGGCCACATGTTTGATCACTGAGAGAGTGTATGTAGAGGGAGAAGACAAGAGCAGGAGATCCTGGGATAGAGTCTTGAGGGAAGGCCAACAGTTAAGTGGTAAGTGGAGAAGGAAGCAGGGGCCCTTTATGCTCTATAACATTGAAAGATTATCACCACTTGAGTTAACCATAGTTTTCTCTTTCAGGAATGGTAGTGCTATTGGCCTTCCGGTCCCACCAATCACAGCCTTAATCACCCCAGGTCCTGTTCGTCATTGCCAAATTCCTGATTTGCCTGTGGATGGAAGCCTGCTCTTTGAATTTCTCTTTTTCATTTACCTGCTGGTTGCTCTGTTTATCCAATATATCAATATCTATAAAACAGTGTGGTGGTATCCTTATAATCATCCTGCTTCTTGTACTTCACTGGTAAGTCTTAATAGGCCTTTAACTTCTGTATGTTACTTAACCAAGTAACTAGTTGGAAAGCCTATGTGTACAAATTACTTTTCTTAATATATTGTTTTTCTTCTAAAAAAATGTTTTTCTGTTAAACCACAGATTACTTTCAGAACTGTAATCTCATAAGATTGTTAAAATATAAATACCTAGAAAGTTAAAATATAAATGAAAATGCAGAAAATCTTTAAATAATTTATTATAATATTAAGAGTTTTGAATGTTTAGCTTTCTTTGCACTATGTTAAATTTGTTGGACTTAAGGTGCCAGTGTGACTAAATTCCAGGAAATTTAACCTTTTAATGGCTGTCTTAGGATAATGGTTGCTTTTCTAACGAATAAACCCAAAATTGTATAATGTTTCAAACACATAATAGTCTGAGGCAGGTGTTTTGGTTTGCAGGAGTAGCACGCCTCCATGTGGTCAATCAGGGGACCTAGACTGATGGAGACTGCTTTCTTTCAGTATGTGGACTCCAAGTTGGCTGGTCTACCTCCTTCAGCTAGAAAGGGAAAAGAGCATAGGGAAGTATACAGGAGAGTTTCTTACAGGCCAGGCTCATATCACGTTCACATATGTCTACTCCTAACTTCAAGGATACCAGAAACTATAATTCTTTCACAGGATTTATTATTACCATGAATAAAATTGGGCTCTGTTACAAAAATAAAATTGAGACAAGGACTAGCTGTCTTCGGTGAAGTACATCAAAATATGTTGTAGGTTTCTTTTATCCTCTTTCCATTTATTTAGGAGAGCTGAGATCATCTTGATGCAGAGAAGTTAGCCATAGATGGGTATGTAAAATAATGAGTAAGGCCACTCAGGTTACTTGGTAGGTAAGTGGTTGACAGTGGCAGGTTTGGATGGAGATATGTTTGTTTTAGGAGAAAGAAAACTGTTGTGCTGGGTAGTTTAGGTGTGTGTTTGGGGCTTATCAATGATTAGAAAACTTCCTTGGCCTGATGAACATAGGAATCAAATGTGGATCAGAATCTTCAAAATAATTTGGGAAGGGAATAAACATTTTTTTAAAAAATACTCATATCACTTGGTTTCCTGAAATTAACTATTAAGAATTTTCTTTCCACATTGATGATGTACCTACTTAATACCAAGTAAAGAGAATTTCAGTTTCTTTATTTAAGAATTGTAATGATTTGGTGCAGCTTTCTCTTGAGCTCGCCTGCTCTCATATAGCAAGAGTGTACTTTTCGGTTTAACAGACTTTCCTGCTTGTGTAACTCAAAAAAAAAAACAACTGTTATGATTCATTGCCATATTGTATGCTTTTTTTTTTTAAATAGTCTTTTTTCCTAGATAATGAATTTATGAGTGTAGGAACTGTACTTCATCCATTCTTCCTTGGCCATGGTGTTGTAAAATGAAGAGGTTGGATTAGGTGATCTTTAAGGCTTCTTCCAGCTATGTATCTCTATACGTAAATTCTTCACTGTCTTAACAATGGCACTGGCAAAACTTCATTAAAGTATTTACTATTTTTTGCAAGTATTATCTCATTTACTCCCTCTTTTAAAAACAGGTAGGTACTACTGTCCCATTTTAATTCGAAATATGAGACCTAGAGATTACAAAACAGCTCAAAAATCACATAGTGACAAAGTGAATACTCTCACTGCTATGCTCTACTTCCTATTATTTATTCTGTATTTACTCCGTAAGTACTTGTTGGGTCGTTCATTATTCAGTTTTCACTTTGACATTCCATGGAAACTTCTCAGTTGTTGAATTTTCAGGCTAATCAAAGAGCTCTTCTCTCAGTCAACCATTTCTGACAAGAGTTCTTTTAAAAGTCCCCTACAAATGTTGCCTTGCAACAAAGGGAGCCAGTGCGCCTGTCATAGTCAGGAAGCTGCTGCTAGAGCTGCTGAGTCCAGAATTATGCTTCCTTTGCTCTGACTCATACCACCAAACATGGGTGCCTTTTATCCTGCCCCCCTCCCCATTTCACTCAGTTCTGAATTCAGATTTTATGTAATGGTCATGGTTGGCAGAAACTAACTCAAATCTAGAACTTCAGTTGCAAGAAGGTCTGGAAACGTAGTTTTTAGTTTTCCGGTCTTTGCAATAGAGGAAGGCACACTTGAAGCAGATTATCCTGTGGACTGGTTCACTGATCTGCCACATACGGTCCTATCTCACACAAACCTTCACGTTTAATTGTAAACCTAAGAGTAACATTTCTGGAATAGCAAATAAGATTTTAGCCCATCAGTCTGAAAGGGGCCTGAATCAGTGAGCTGTTCAAAGAAGAATGGGCTGCCAGAGACCTAGTTACTTCCTGTCACTGAAGGTATTCCAACAGGGGAGATGGCTACGTGCTTGGAATACTCTAGAAGCCGCTGAGATCTCAACTAGTGGGTTCTGTCTCTTTTTTCTTCTATTATGTGTGTCTGACTCAGAAATTTGTCAGATTTATATATTAGGTTTTTCTTTTTCCAATTCAAGATCTTAATAATTATCAAAAAGAAAATGTAGACCCCCGAGTATGTAAAGTATCATTGTAGCCATCAAGCAATTAGCTGAATGAGTCTTAACCGTAAGAAACATAAAAGCTAGAAGTAGTATAGTAAATTATTCAGAAAGTCAGGAATGAAGGGTGATTAATCAAATATTCTGGTTTATAGAGTTAATCATAAACAGATTACCAGTTTTCAGTGATTCAGCATGTAACAAAATTTACTTAACAATAAGATACATTAGGCACTTAAATCTTTTGATACAAAAATGTCTGAGATGGACTGGTGATACATAAATAAGACCCTCAAACATGAGGTAGGGGGGTCTAGTGAATTTGCTTGCATTATTTTGGAGGAGTGGGGTGAACAAGGAGTCTCAAAGTTAAGAGGGGATAAATATCATTAGAATCCAAAATACTTAGAGAAAGAGAAAAGAAAATGATCTGAGGTGAGCCGCTCTCTAGACATTCTGACTACTCTGCCTTTAAAATGTATCCCAAATCTGGCCACTCCATCATCCTTGCTACTGCCCCTGTTCAATCCATCTTCATTTCTTACTTGAATTAAAAGTAGCTTCCTAACTGATCTTGCCCTGCTACAGTATATTCTCCACACAGCAATTACTGTGATTGTTTTAAAAATAGAACCTGGTACCCTTTGCATGAAACACTTCCGTGACTTCTTATTAGGGAAAAATATCTATAAACTCAGTCTTTTGTTATTCATATGTCATCCCAGCCCTCTTGCTGATTTTCAGACACACCAGACAGATATTTTCCTGTCTTGGGGCCTTTGTGATTCCTTTTCCCTCTGCCTGGGGCTCTCTGCCCTCAGATCTTGTCATGGGTGTTAACTTTGTTGTCATTCAGCTCTCAGCCCAAATGCCACAATCTCAGGGATGTCCTCTGTAACCAGCAATTTAAATTGGCTCTGCAACTCCCTTTCCAATTATTATTTATCACTGTGTTATTTCTTGCCAGCAGTTGTAACTAGCTAAAATGCTTTTGCTTGTCAGCTTGTCATTGACTTTACACTTAAATTTGTTAAAGACATGGCTTTAGCTGCTATAACAGGATGGCTGAAACAGTAGAACCTTATTTCCTTATTAAATAAAAATTAGGCAGGTGATATGCCAGGGTGGCAATTCTTTGTTTCCATTGCTCTGCCATCCCCAACATGCTGCTTCCAAACCGTGGTCCAAGATAGCCGCTCCGACTCCTGTCAGCACATCTAGCCAGCAGGAAGGAGGAAAGGAGAAAGACAGCTCCTTCTTTTAAGGGCATGGCTTGGAAGTTGTATATATCACTTCCCCTCACATCCCTTAACTACAAGTTGTTTGTGCAAGGGAGGTGAGGAAATGAACCTCTAGTTAGCAAGCAGTGAGTGTCCAGTTAATTTTGACTTTGATGGCAGAAGAGACAACTAGTAATCCTTGCCATCCCCTTTCCCTCTCACACCATAGTAAAAAATAAGATCCAGGAGAGCAGGAAGCTTGTCTGTCATTCTTCAGCACTGTATCCTCAGTATCAAGAAGAGTACTTGGCATACATTGTGGGTGCCCAGTACATATTTACTGAATGAATTGAGAAATTCAACTTTTGGATTTCTGGAAGGATAACTCTGGAAACCTACAGACCTATTGACCATCAAAATGAAAATACATCCCAGTTTGTTGCTAATGATTTTTCATTGTACTTATTTATATAGACTTGGAACTAGAAGGAACCATATGCAGCATCTAGGTAATGCTATCATTTCTCAGGAAGAAAAGATCAAATATAAGACATGGTTTTTTAAAGATTATTCTTGAGGGAGGGAGTGAGCACAAGCAGAGGGGAGGGGCAGAGGGAGAAGCAGACTCCCCACGGAGCAGGGAGCCCGATGCAGGACTCAATCCTAGGACTCTGGGATCACGACCTGAGCTGAAGGCAGACGCTTAACCAACTGAGCCACCCTGGCACCCAAGACATGTTTTTAAATCAAGTTAAGAAGAAAGACTAAATTGAAGGTAATTGACATCTTAGCCAATAGGGAGTTTAGGTCAGTAGATGCCCAATTAGATTAACATAAGCTTGCAAAGAGAGACCGAAAATAGGAACTCCTGAAGACTGGGAGTTCCATCTGATCCATTGAATTTGACACTTATTATAAATATGGCATTTAAAATAAATTACTTTTTTTTTTTTTTAAAGATTTTTATTTATTTGAGAGAGAGAGCGAGAAAGAGCACGGGGGTGTGAGGAGAGGGAGAAGCAGGCTCCCCGCTGAGCAGGGAGCTGGAACTGGGGCTAGATCCCAGGACACGGGGATCATAACCTGAGCTGAAGGCAGATGCTTAACCGACTGAGCCACCCAAGCGCCCCTTAAATAAATTATTCTTGCCATAATTCTGTAGGCTATCACTTTTTAACCCAAAGCTGTAGTCTTTTCAACACAGTAAACTTTCAAAAAAAAGGAGACTACACTTCAGATAGTATTTGAAAAGTTAAAGCAATCTTTCATGAAAGAAGTACAATTAGGTAATAGAAAGTAGAAGGTAGGTAGTCTCTCTAAGATCTCTCAAATTCTTGTGGTCTATACATATAAGGTGACATAAGGAAGATCTGAGGGGGCAAACCTCTTAATGATGTAGTTCCAGCTAGATACTCACACTTCTTTCTGATGCAGTGATTTGTTTCCCTTACAGAATTTTCATCTCATTGATTACCACCTGGCAGCATTCATCACAGTGATGCTTGCAAGGAGGCTGGTGTGGGCCCTCATCTCAGAGGTAACAGCTTATTCACTATATTTTATCACTTGTAGCTAGAGTTAGTAACTAGAGTGGATTCAAGCTGAGTATGTGAAGTGCCCAAATGTAATTTGAGAACAATTACAAATTAATTTCTTTACTTCCACATGAGTTGTGGTAGTTCTTTTTTTTTAAAGATTGTATTTATTTATTAGAGCACGAGTAGGGGGAGAGGGACAAGCAGACTCCCTGCTGAGCGGGGAGCCCTACTCCAGCAACCCCAGTACCCTGAGATCATGACCTGAGCCAAAGTCAGATGCTTAACCAACTGAACCACCCAGGGGCCCCATGATGCCAGTTCTTTTTAAAAGATTTTCCTACAATGTCTTTAAAATTCATTGTGCTAGAATTCAAGAAAACTGTTAGAAATCTCATTTGTTCAATAGGACCTTATTTCTAGCTTCCGAGTTCTTCCATATAATTTTTCTAATTTTAATAGTTATAGTAAAAATAGAATAAATTTAAGTAACTATTGATATGGAGAGTTATATATTAGTGAACAGTTTCATTTAAAATTTTGTTTCAGGAAATACTTCTGTGGGGTTGCTAGTAAGAGACATTTGTTTGAGTTTATTAAAACTTGGAGTTTTAAAATGACAATATCAAATTTACTTAAAACTAATCTTGAAGATTAGAATCAGTGGGCAGTAAAGGAAAGACTTGGGACGTTAATATGATCCTTTTAAAATTAAATGTTGTTGATAGAACTGCCCATTGGTAAGATCTTTAATATATTTGTAAACTCAATTGGAGGACATAAGTGTATTCTCTTAGGATTTTATTATCTTATGCCCTATAAATGATTATAAAAATAAAAACAAAAACAAAAATGTTAGCTAAAGTGGCTAATAATTTTAATCTTGAGTTTATAATTCAGTATATAATTTTAAATTAATAGTTACTGTGATCACAGATAACTGAGAGTCAGCTTTTTTCCTTCTAAAACATGCATGGAAAGTCTTTGTGTCTGTAAGCCCTAATTTTCAGGAACCGTATTTCTTGTGAGCACAGAGTAATTGCATGTATTAAATCATAACCTGAAAGCCATTTGAAGTTAACTGAAAAACACTGGTAGTAGAATCACCTGTTTTTCACAAAGGGAAAGACTGTCTAAAATCTTTTCTCCCAGGGGGATGCCTGGGTTGCTCAGTCAGTTAAGCGTCTGCCTTCGGTTCAGGTCATGATCTCAGGGTCCTGGGATCGAGTCCCGCAAGGGGCTCCTTGCTCAGCAGGGAACCTGCTTCTCCCCCTGCTTGTGCTCTCTCTCTCTCTCTCTCGACAAATAAATAAAATCTTAAAAACAAAAACAAAACTTTTCTCCCAGGTTTGCTATTAGGTCATGAAAATAAGTGCTTACTTTTAGATATATTACACTATATTCCTTCTTTAGAGGAACTCAGTGGAATTCTATGTTTTTGTCTCTAAAAACAGGCAGGATTTTGTTTCATCTCTTCAGTTACTTAGAAATGGTACTTGTATATGCCAAATTAGTATGTCCTGCTAATGTGTAAATCTTTCATAACTGGGGTTTCTACCTTGGAGCTCCAAGGGCTATAACTTGATGTACTCCATTGCTTTCTTTTGCTAATGGCTTAACAGTAGTTTAACAATTTTTGCATGAACTTAGTTGGAGAGTATATTAGTTATTTTCTAAAGAAACCTGTAATTCTTACCGAGAACAAAATAAGCTAAATTTAAACAGATTTCTGGTCAAAGACTTGAATCTATACCTTAAAGTCCATGAGAAAGAATGTTTAAATAATTATGAGATATCTACATAATGGAATAGCATGCAGCCATTAAAAAGATTAATGTACTGACCACTAAAATATTAAGTAAAAAAACAAAGTATATAATGTGTTTAAAATAGGATGGGTAGAAGGAATAGAATACGTTTGCTTATGCATGAATAAATTTTCTCTAGAAGAACATACAAACTAATAACAGGCTGCCTCATGTGGCTGGGAACAGGACCAGAAGGAGGGAAATTTCACTACAAACACTATTATACATTTTGTATTTTGAGCATTGGTGAATATTACCTATTCAGAAATTAAAAATAAGCGTTGTGTAGTGATTTTCTTCCCCCACAAAGCTAAATTAGATGGTTAGACCCATCATAAATCATCTTTCCTTTCTTCCATTAAAATGTTTGCTTTTTTTTTTTTTTTTTTTGGCTTATATATCACAGAAAGGATTCCTACCCTGAGAAAGACCAATCATTTTTAAGGAGAGGCTGGAGGTAATTAATTCAGAATGCTAAATACTATTCCGGGAGGAATATCTCCAACTAGATAAAACTGTTTATTCACCTCCAGGCCAATTCTGCTTCTTGACTTGCTCGACAAGACCAAAAAGTTTTTCAGCTATTCTACCAACCTGAGGCAACTCCCTTTTTAAAAAACTGTTTTTCTAAAAAGGAAGGTAGTACATTTTATTGGGGAAAAAAAATCAGAAAACACTAAAATACAAAGCAGAAAGATATTTTAAATTACAGCCTCATTATTGAAAGGGCCATCTTTTGGTATATTTGGTATATAAATTTTTATTTGCATATATACTGTACTTCTCAATTAACATAATATTACGAATATTTTTCTACTCCTTACCTGGATCATTTTTGCTTATTCTTTAATCCCAGCGAAAATATCCCTTCCTCAGAAAGGCTTCTCTAGGTTGGGGTCTGTCATTATTTGCTTTCCCTTACAGCCTACTCTTTTCCTGTAGCACTTAACCACAATTGTAAAAATCATTATTTGTGTAAATGTAAGTTTAATATTTGTCTTTCTTATTTGGGCAGCCTCATAAAGACAGAATTCTTATTTGTCTTGGTTACTACTGTATCCCTAGTACCTGATACAGTATCTGCTGTACATAGCATAGTGGGTAAGAGCTTGGGCTCTGGAATAAGACAAAAATGATAAATACATCCAGGCTCTGCTACTCTGGTGACACTGGGCAGCCTTTTTATTTTGAAAATGGAGGCAATGGGGACACCTGGATGGCTCAGTCAGTTAACTGTCTGCCTTTGGCTCGGGCTGTGATCCCGTGTTCCTGGGACCGTGATCTTGGGGTCCTGGGATCGAGCCCCGTCTCGGGCTCCCTGCTCAGTGGGGAGCCTGCTTCACCCTCCCCCTCAGCCTGCCGCTCCCCCTGCTTGTGCTCTCTCTCTCTCTCTCTGTGTCAAATAAATACATAAAATCTTTAAGAAAAAAACAAACAAACAAACAAACAAAACTGGAGGCAATGGAGTAATTCCAGCCACTTAAATGCCGTCCTTACATTGGCATGAGGTATGTATCAGGGGAGTGATACATAATTATTTGCCCTGCTGTTGCTGAGAACAGTTTGAACCTTCTCCACAGTTTGAGGCTTATGGTATTAATTCAGCTGCTTCTTTGCATTTATAAGTATCTATATATGTATTATATATTGCATGTATATTATATATGCCCATGTAGTTTATTGGGTATTAAGAAATGGATAGATGAAGGACCTGAAAAGCTCCTTATCCCCTGCCATTGCTATTGACCCTACATAATTTTTTTCCCCTTTCTACTTTCTGACACTGCTGTTTTGAGGTTGTAGGAATCTGCCATTTTCCCCTGCATTTTGCTCATTCTTTTCCTAGTTCATTCTGAAAGAAAATAACATTGCAGGTCTTCGTGTTTAGACAAGTATGCTCTCTTATTATTATTTAATCTGTCTTTAAAATGTGGGATTAAGGAAAAATATTTGAATAGCTGTGATATAAAGAAGTGGAAGTGATTGTCCATTATTTCCATGCTTGCAAAAGTCAAAAGAGATTTTATTTATATAGGGATTTGTCAGAGAAGATCTGATTATTTTTTGAAGCTTCAGGAATTCATTAAACATTAATTCAGCAAATAGATTGGGGGAAAGGATTCCAAGGAAAATGGAAACATTGTTGCTACTATTGAGGCTATTACAGTTTAGTCTGAAGTCAGATAAATTAATGGTTCAATATCTTTACATAAAAATCACCTGGTGGATTATTAAAATAGAGGTTACTTGACTTACAGTTTTGTTCCCCATATCTGGTAAGGAAAGGCAGTAGGAATTTTCACGTTCAGTAAGCAGCCCAAGTAATTCTGATGAATGTAGTTCATGGAACATACTTTGAGAAGCCCCAGTGTAAACAAATTAGACAGTGTCCTAAGAACTTAAGGGAGGTCTGTATGAGACACTGTGGGAATACAAGGAGGAACCAACAAACTGCCTGGAAAAGTCTGAATCTTAAAAATGAGGAAGATAAGGTGGGGTGGGGCAGTTTTTTTTCTTCCCCACCATTCCCTTTTTTTTGAGGGGGGCAGATTTCTACTAAATCTAATTCCTTCAGTCACATTGCTTGTGAATAGGCCATTCATAAAATTTTCCTTTTGGTGCTCCCAAACTTTCAGGCCACTAAGGCGGGTGCAGCATCTATGATTCACTACATGGTTCTGATATCAGCTCGCTTGGTGCTACTCACTTTATGTGGATGGGTACTTTGTTGGACCCTCGTCAATCTCTTCCGAAGCCATTCAGTCCTCAACCTCCTTTTCCTTGGCTACCCGTGAGTACTCCAGTTTTACCATTTTATCAGTAAGTTTTTAAAGAAATTATTTGGGTCAGGCAAACAATAGTATAAAAGTGAGGAAGATGAAATTCTTCAAATATAAGCCAAAAGCTCAGAAAATTGGAAAAATCAGTGGGTAGGGTAACCATGTAATTTATTTTCTACGCTAGGATACAATTGGGACAATAGGGGTAAACCAGGACTGTCCCAAGAAACTGCAGAGGTATGGCTGTTCTACCAATGGAGAATATTTTAATTGGCTCTATCATCAAATAAAGCACCTGAGTACTGCCTATACGGGCACAAATGGAGGGTAATGTTGGTTGAATGAACTGGCTTACCAGTTCTTAGTCTTTTGGTCAGATTACTTTGATCTTTGGGTTCATGTAACAGAAATACGCCATACTCAAGCCCTATGGACTTAAGTACTTTTTTTTTGACCAGCATTTTATTGTGGAAATTTTAAACATGAGGTTGAAAGAATTTTCCTACAAACTCCTGTTATCCACCTAGATTCTGTTCATTAATATTTTACTGTAATTGCACAGCACATAACTGTCGAACTATTCCTCTGTCCATCCATCAGTCCATCTTTCTTTGGTACATGTCAAAGTTAAATTGCAGATCTCAGTTCACTTCCTCCAAAATATGTCAGTATATGCATATCAATAACTAGAGTTTGATATTTGTATACAATTTTGAGGTAAAATTCTTATATAAAATAAAATTCACAAATCTGGTCTGCATTTGCTGAGTCTTGATAAATGCATATACCTGTAAGTCAAACCTATACCCCAGTGTGGAACATGACTGTTATTCCAGAAGTTCCTTCATGCCTCTTTCCAATCATATCCCACCCTCCACTTCCCAGAGGTAATCACTGTTCTGATTTTTTTCCACCATAGATTAGTTTACCAGTTCTAGAATTTCATATAAATGGAATTATAAGGTATATACACTCTTGTGTTAAGCTTCTCTCATTCAGCATGTTGTTTTTGAGAATCCTCCATGTGGATACGTATGTCCGTAATGTTTCATTGTATGAATATACTACAGTTTGTTTATTCTCCTGTTGAATACCTGGGTTGTTTCCAGTTTGGGGCTATTACTAGAAATAAAACTGTTAGGCACATTCTAATACAAGTCTTTTTGTGAAGAAATGTTTTCATTCTCTTCAAAGAAATATCTAGGAGAGGCCTTGCTAAGCCATAAGGTAGAAGGAGTATGTTTAGTTTTATAAGAATCTACCAGACCTTTTCCCGAGGAAGTTGTGTCATTTCATCCTCCCAGGAATTCTGTAAGCATTCTGGTTGCTCCACATTTCTGTCGGCATTTGATGTTTTCTGTTTTTTAAATTTTAGCCATTGTGATGAGTGTATAGTTGTGTCTTATTATACATATTGGCTTTTAAACCATTCGTTATAGTTTAACTTGTATACCTTGGGCTAATACTTCATTGGATGTTAGTAGATAGGTACCATTTATTGCGGTTCTGTGCTAGGTGCTGGGCTAGATGTTTATAAACATCACCTCATGAAATTATCACCATAATCCAGGAGGCTGTGTATTTAGTCTTACATAACAGTTCCAAAGTACTAGTGGTTTTAAAAAGTTAGAAGTTTATTTCTCTCTTCTGTACAGTATGTGTGTGAATCATCTTAGGTAGCTGTGGCCCCTAGCTTCCATGGTGTTGGGACCCAGGCTCCTGCTATCTTATTTGCTCCACCCTCCCTAGCAGGATAGGTTATAAGGGAGGTTCGAAATTTGTCTTTAGTAGAACAGCTGTATCTCAACTAAAAATTCTGTTGCAGTGGAAGAACAGGAGAACAGTGGCTCTTGGCAGACAATTAGCAGGTTTTGCCATAGGTAAAGACAGATTAAGAGACTAAAACCCTTTCCTGTGGTCAGAAAACTGGAAAGACTCAGGTCTTTTTGATTCCAGAGTTTTAGTCTGCACCATTACTCTGTAATCAGTAGTTCTCAAAGTGTGGTTCCCAGAACAGCATCAGCATCAGCGTTACCTGGAAATTTTTTAGAAATAGAAATTCTCAGAATCCACTGCAAATCTACTGAAACAGAAACTCTAGAAGGTAGGACCCAGCAATTTGTCTTTTAACAGGCCCTCCAGCTGATTCTGATGCTTGCTCAAGTTTGAGAATCATTGGTTTATACAACCATTTATGAAGCTGAAGCGTAAGCATGGATTTAAATGGGTAGTTACATAGCATAAAATGAAGGCATCATCGAGATTATGTGGTCAGGGATGGCAGGAAGAGTCTTTCTATTAGTTGTCCTGTGGTAGGTCTAATTCTACTGTTTACTTATTTATTTTTCTCATTATACTGTTTAATTATTTAAGGCAATCATCAACTCAGTTCATTAGTATTACCCCTTTCCCCACAAAATGAACTCTATATTTAAACATTTTTCGTGATTCATATTTTATATCAGTTGTTTCTGTATTTCTAGATTAATATTTCAGCTGCTTCAACTTCAAATGATTTCATTCTATTTCTCAACAACAGCTGGCTGAATCAGTTAGGTTTAACTATTTGATTGGAAAGGCGAAATATGGATAAATCAAGGAATATTTTGGCCAGGTTTAAAAGGATTACCATGTCAAAATGGCTAACAAACTTTTTCATTTCAATTGAGGAATATAAAGAAACTTACTTATTTTTGAAGGCTCTCCACACCCCTGTAAAACAATGGAATAAGCATGTAATTTAAACAAATTTTATGTTTAAATATATTTGCCTTCTTCACTTTTTAAAAGTTGTATTATCTTTTATCTAACTTAAATTTAAAAAATAAGTATAAGAAGTTTAACATACTAGACAATAGCAATAACTACATTATTTTCTTGTTTATTCATAGGTTAAAAAAGGGACTCTTTACTGCTTTTTTTTTTTTTTTATTCTCAGCTTCTCAGTTTAGGGTAGGTTACTCTAATGACTAATGTTGTAGCTCTTACATTTACCTTGAATCTATACACTGCGCTCCGTAACCTCTGCTGTTACATTCTAAAACTTCCATCTGCTCTTCTGGTAATCCATTCTTGCCCTCCTCCTTTCCATTTTTTATTCGAGGTGTAATGATTTTCAGAATGAAAGTTGAATTATGTCACTAACCCTTTTTAAAATTCTTTAATGAATCATTCCTTTATGCCTTTTACCTTACCGAGCCCTCCAAAGTCTAAGCCTTTGATGCTACCTTTCTAGTTTCTCTCATTCTACCCTGTATCAGTTATCCATTTGCCATGTAATGCTGTAACAAATGCTATGTGGTAGCATTCCACAATATGTATTTATTGTGCATGCATTGGAGTCCGCTGGAAGTCAAGAAGCTCTCCTAATCTTAGCTGGGTTCAGTCACACTTGGGGGAATGATTAGCTATCAGATTAAGTAGCTAGGACAACTCAGCTCTGCTCTACATGTCTCGTGCTCTGGCAGGCTAGGCATGGACACATGAAATTGATCGAATGGCATGAAAGCAAGCCCCAGCGTGCAAGCGCATTTCAAGCTTCTGATCACATCATGTTTGCTGACATTCCATGGGCCAGAACAGGTCACAGTGTTGAGCCCATCATGGGGATAGGGCAGGGTCACTTCACACATGGAATGAGGACTGTGCTGTAAGACTACAGGAAGGGTTAAGAAATGGGGCCATCGTTGCAATCTGCCACAGACCCGAGCCTCTTGTCTCACCTCTGCATGTGCAGATTGTGTTTCAGCAATATCGACAGGATTCTCTGGCCTTCACAGTTTTGCACGTGTGGTTTCTTCCTGTTGCTTCTTCATTTACTCCTTCCCACACTACTACTCTAGGGCACATTCCTGGTGGATCGTAGAGCTGCTAACCATCCTCTTCCTTTGTAACAAGCTTATTCTTTCTCCCTCTAGAGAAAACTGTGAATAGGTGGATTTGTTAATATTTTTATAAAATATGTAACTAAATACCATGTATTCGTATTTACTATTTTTCATATCTGAATTTATGCCAGTGAAATGACCATTTTATTTACAATATGTAAGTCACAACGTGGACATTACTTTTTTTTTTTAATGATTTTTTATTATATTATGTTAGTCACCATACAGTACATCCCCGGTTTCCGATGTAAGGCTTGATGACAACGTGGACATTACTTAATGAGGACTGGGGAAAGTATTTTAAAAAGTTTTAAGGAACCAAGGTTGAAATAACTATAAGAAGTTATGAAAAGTCTCAAAAATATTTAGTCCTTTAACCAAGTTATTCTACTTGTAGAAATTTATTTATTGTACTTCTGGAATTTTTTTCATTAATCCATTACATATTTATGAGTGCCTAGTATGTTTCAGCCACTATTCTAGACATCAAGGATATAGCAGTGAATTAAGCAGACCCAAATCACTGGTACATGGAACTTACATTGTAGTGAGGGGAAGATAGACCAAAAACAAAACAAAACCCCCCAAAAAACAAAAAAACCCACCCAAGTAAAAAACCTGAAAAATATGTAAATATAGGGAGTGGTAAGATCTGTGAAGAAAAATAACCAGGCAGGGGGAACTAGGAATGCCTGTAGGATTGGGGTGGGTGATGAAGTGGGGAGGCAGGGGAGCCTCTCACTGAAGAGGAAATTGGCAGTGAAGGGCACACCATTTGAAAGTTACCAGACGCACACAAAGATCGAGTAGGAAGGTGCTTATCCATACATTCATATTTATGATAATGCGAAGTAAGAAACCGCCTAAGTCTCCAACAAGAGAGAAGTGGGTAAATTATGGTACACATGTGTGAGAATACTATAGTATCTTTAAAAGTTGTTATAGGAAAAATATGTAATGACATGAAAAAAAGCTCAAAATAGCTCCCATACATAAACACACACTCAAAGTTACAAAACAGTTTATACTGTATGAGGCTAAACATATAAAAGAAAAAAGTATGAAGTCTGTGCGCCAAGTTGTAAAAATTATAAAAACGATCATTTTTTGGTGTTGTCTGTTTTGTCATTGTGAGTTTTTGTAGTCTTCTCTTATTCTACAATGAGTGTATGTTGCCTTTGTGGGAAGAAATTAAAGACCTTCCCCAATAATGAATTTACCGTCAGCAGAGTCCCTGTTCTATTATGTTCATTCTTGTGAATCACGACTATTTTACTAACATAGTTATCAGATTTGATCTGAGGTGGCATCTGTGGTCTCATTTTCATATTTACCGTTTTCTACAGGTTTGGTGTTTATGTTCCTCTCTGCTGTTTCCACCAAGATAGTAGAGCCCATCTTCTTCTCACAGACTGTAACTATATGGTTCAGCACCAGGCGGTAGAAGAAAGTGCCTCAACTGTGGGTGGTTTGACCAAATCCAAAGACTTTCTCTCCTTATTGCTGGAGTCTCTAAAAGAACAGTTTAATAATGCCACGCCCATCCCCACGCACAGCTGCCCCCTATCTCCAGACCTCATTCGAAATGAAGTTGAATGTCTGAAAGCGGATTTCAACCACAGAATCAAGGAAGTTCTCTTCAACTCCCTCTTCAGTGCCTACTATGTTGCATTTCTCCCCCTGTGTTTTGTGAAGGTAAGTGGTTCCTTTTATGTGCTTCCTGGATTTGTGTGTGAATGACATAAACTGGGTATTTCTTATTTAATCCCCCTTTTCTCTGTCTCCCCTTTGGCAGCCTGGATGGTGGAGTTCGGCTGCATCTGGAGTGCACTAATACCGCTCCTGGTTGGCGGATAGGTATTTCCATATATGTGATGCACCCGTGGTGGTCCCCTCTTTTTTTTCTTTCTTTTTTAAAGTTTTCTTTTTTTTTTCCAGTTTCTGGGGAAAATAAAATTTGTGTTTATAATAGAATCAGTATGTAGTAGCTTAAGAGGATTAAGGTTTTAATACAATCCAGCCTATTATAGTTGATCTTAACATGGTTAATCAGGAGTTTCCTTGAATTTAGCCTAACCTTTATCTAAATTTCCATTTACTTCAGTAGAAAAGAAAAATGGTCTGGATGTCGCTCGGGCCCAAAATCTTTTGGGACATTTTAGTGCCCTTTCTTCACCCACTGAGAAGCACATCTGCAGCCGGAGTGGTCATTTACAGAGGGCACTCACCTCTTCTAGAAAGGAAGCACTTAAAATATAATTGCCTCTCCCTCCCAACCCTAATTCATACAGCCAGAAAGTCAGGTTGAAGGATTTTGGAGGACTCTGCTCTTGAACTTTCTGCACGGACAGCAGGACAACCAGTGCATGTGTGACTCAGTGTGGCATTTGTCTGCAGGGCGTATGTACACGCACCCATCCCTACCTTCTTGCTTAACAATGCATGGATCATTTCTTCCTCTTCTGATCTCTTCCAGAGTACCCAGTACTATGACATGCGCTGGTCTTGTGAGCACCTCATTATGGTGTGGATCAATGCTTTTGTCATGCTCACCACACAACTGCTGCCATCCAAATACTGTGATTTGCTCCATAAATCAGCTGCTCACCTGGGCAAGTGGCAGAAGCTTGAACATGGGTCCTACAGCAATGCTCCACAGCACATGTGAGTAGCCTGAGGGTGAAACCATATACCACCTTCTACATGCTGCCGATCATGTTTATTTGCTTTGTATGTCATTCTTGTTCTTGGCTTTGAACATTTAATTTTTAGTTTTTTGTCTACATGGATGCTTGTCATCACTCTAAACTGAACACAGGGGACATTAACTCATTCCCACCACCATCCCCAGTTCCTCCTTAAATGCCTCCTACCTTTCAGCTGCCCAGTCACCCTGGAGTGTGTAATTTGTTTCCCAAGCTGTAATATTGGAGTTTTCTTTCAGTCTTAACCCTTTGCCCAAATTCACAGGGTCATGATATATTTTTAATTCTCTTTGGAAGACTGTAAGAGTCATCTTCTCCTCATTGCCACAGCTAAAGAGTGGTTGGCTCATCATCTCACACTCAGGCAGCTAGAATTTGCTTCTCTCATCTTTTCTTTCTAATAAATGCTAATTTGTTCTAGTCATTTTCCTTGCTTGCATTTTTAATTTTTTTTCCTAAACTTGCTAATGAATGTTTCCCTGATTTTCCCATATTTAAATGAAAACTGTCCCTAATTGAGTTCTGAGTATTCCTCTCATTTTGTCCCCTTATCAGTCATTTCTCTGCATGGTCCCTTTGATCCAGAATGGTTAACTTCAGAACCCTTGTGTTCTCTCGCTTCTGAGCCCTCCACCATACCTTCCTCTCAGACCTGGACCATCTTCATCTTCCTCCCTTTTATAATTGGAACATTTCACAAATTTCATCACTTAGAAATTCTTTCCTAATGAAGTGGGACAGATTGAGGGGACTTTCCCTTCCCCTCTCCCCCTCAGAGTCCTCCCTTCAATTATCTGCCTTGATGTCTGATACAGATTAGCACAGGCCTTCAAGCCCAGGAACTGAAAGAGATTGGGCCAGGCTGAAAAGAAACCCGACTGTGGGCAAAGGACAAATTTCAATAAAAATTGAAAATACAATCCACAGTACTAGTACTGTACATCTTCAGGCTCCTGATGGCACATGGCCATGAGGTGTTTCATCACTTTAACGCTGGTAAGTGTGAGCAAGGCTGACGGAACATTTTCTGAACTCGGAAAGCTTCAGGGTGCTAGACTTTTTTCTTTTTTTCTTTTTTAACATATCTAAAATGTTGTCCCAGTTCTTACCCTAGGAAACTAACCTTTCCAAAATCAGGAAGAGATGAATTAACTTAGATTTTTTTAAAAGCTTAACCTGAAGATCCCCATCCCCACACCAACTCCATTGCATTGGTGCTGGAAACAATGAAGCTTCTTCCATAACTTCTTTTTCCTAAAGAAACTTCTATAAAAATAAACCAAGAAAGCGGTAAAAAGTAAAGTCTGTGTGTCAGTACCTTGTATGTCTCTGTGTTTTGAATAGCTTTACACATATATGAGGCATTTAAATATGTGACAAATAGACTGATTTTCTATAGCGTTTTCGGATGTAATTCTTCAGTAAATGTCATGCTGATTTGTTCATTTCTCCACTACTCTCACTACAATCCACTTTCTCTTCTTGTTCTCTCTAGCATTTCCATCAATAGATGTTGCTCACGTGGGATTGAGATGACAGTCCACCTGCTTACACTCAATTTTCTGGGTCATAGATGCCTTACACATTAATTTCTGCTCATTCTCCTAAGCTTCAATAGTCCTTTGACACTGAGTTAACTGTATCACTTTGCACCCTCTCTGCTACATAGGAATGAAGTTATAATAACAAATCCTTTCTGATGCTTTCCAGTTTGACTATGCAATGTATTTTCAGAATTCAGGCAGATGAAGCCTTGAATACTTAATCCGTTCCATAGAAATGTAATTGCCCTTGCCAGACACTGTCTTATTTGTAATTGCCAATATGCTAACATTGCATTTCTTTCTCCCTTAGTTGGTCAGAAAATACAATATGGCCTCAAGGGGTGCTGGTGCGACACAGCAGATGCTTATATAGAGCCATGGGGCCTTACAACGTGGCAGTGCCTTCAGACGTATCCCATGCCCGCTTTTATGCAAGTACCACTTATTTCTTTTCAAACATAAACTTAGTGGTAAGTGGTAGGAGGCCACTATGTGTGTAAGCACCTAACACAGTGTGTGGCACATCTAGGAGATTAATACATGGTAATTATTACTACTGCTATAATAACGGCCCTTGTCTTTGGATGGAAATGTATTCTGAAAGGCAGTTTGAGGATCACATACCATTGTCCCAGCTTCAACAGCTTAAAGTCATACTGGGATTTGTTGCCTCTAGTATTACCTGAAACAAGTAGGCAGTTTTTTAAGACTTCCCTTTTTCATCTTATAATTTTTATTTGTAATAGTTTGGTTTAGTGGTATCCTTATTATATTGTGTTTATATATCCTTAAGTGATATTTAATATAGTAATAATGTAATGGTTTTGTTTGTTTTTGTTGGATTTGGGTTTATTTTTTGTTTGGTTTTTTTTTTTTTTTTTTATTTGTCACGTGTATCACCTCCTTAAAGTACCTTGATTTCCCTTTTGAAAGTAAGACAAATGCCATGATCTCTGGCCTTTTACCTTTTCCTGGATTAAATGGAAAAAGGCTTACAAGTTAAAAGGAAGAAGCAGTAGACATCTGTTAAACTCAGCTTCTGTCCCATTTGAATTTATCCCTTGGATTATGTTCTGTTGATCTTTCAGTTTTCTGGAAATTCTGAGGAGGCAGAAGTATTTATTTGTACGGGAAAGGCTAGCTGATCAGTGCCAGTGGGGAAAAGAAGGTGCATGCAGGGGACTGTTCATAGTGCAGTGCATTGCCTTTGAATGGAGATTATAGTCTAAAAAAGAATTGGAGATCTTTTTTTGAGATACTTGAATCTCATTCTCCCTCCCTCCCAGTTCCTTGTGAGGGTACATGGGCTTTCTGGTTCTGCCGGTGTTTGCTGTTAAGGGTCTTTCAATTAAATACTGGGAACTTTACATCAGGGCTGGATGCTTGTAAATATAATGTGGTGGGGTGGGGGTGGGGCGGCTGGAGGCTGGGGGGAGCGTGGGGCAGGTGAAAGGCCCTTGAATGAGGAAACTAGGGAGGAGTGGACTTATTAAGTCACAACCACATAAGCATTTGGTTTCTACACAGAATATTTAATTTAGTCAGCTCTATTCCATAGGCCGTTAATGACTTCTGTTGGCCCTTGCAGTCCCCTCAAGAAATCTGCAATAACCAGATATTCTACTGGAGTCTTCTGCTTGAAAAATAAGTATTTTCCTTGCTAGTGTGTTGGATAGCTGAAGAATCAGGTGAAATCCAAAGAATAAGGATTAGGGAAATTAATTTATTACTGATTTTGCATGACCAAACAGGTAAATCAGTGCTTCTCAAAGTGGTCCTTGGGCCACTTGCATATAAATCACCTAGCTCACTCTTTAAAGTAATTCAGGGTCCCTACCCATACTTCTGAATCAGAATGTCTGAAGGATTCCAGGAATTTGCAGCATTTACCTATTTGGAAATGATTCTTAGACACACTGAAGCTTGGGAACACTCATTTAAAATGGGCCAACCACCTATAGCTGTTAGAAGTTAAAACCTTTCCTCACTTTTCTACTCGTTCAGTTCATAGCTCACTGCCACATTTAATTTTAATTGTTGTAATTGCCACAGAAACTCCCATTGCCTGAGTCCTTTTGGAATATTAATTCTGAGCCAATTTTATATATGATATTACTGGATATCATATACTATAACCCAGGTTAAACATTTTCTTCCTCTGAAAGAAGGACCCAGAGAACCTGGCCACCTTTCAGGGCTGTCATGATGATTTGGCTTTATTCTCAGATTTGAACTTTGAAGTCTAAATTAGTTTATTTAGATCTGATAAACTACCATTGCCACAGTTTGCAACCTATGATCTCTATCTTTCTATTCATAATGTGTTTTTATTAGTAAACCAGGATTTAGCTTCTTAGATAAGTGAAGAATTTGGTGGAATGAAAACAGTGAGCAGCCCTGTTTTTAGCCAAACTCTAATTCTGACTAATTTTTCCTTCCCTCCTCATTGTCCTGTCTGTGCACCCTACTTCTCAATATCCAGAAAAAAACCCAGCAGAAATATATGGTGTAGAGGATTTGAGTCAGTGATGATGGTGGATAAATGGTTTAAGGGAAAATTAAGAAATTATTGTTTTGGTATTTCAGCTTGTTAGACTTTCCCTTCCCCCAGGCTTGTCTACTGTGTTTATGTCTTAGACCAGCCCACAAACTAACAATGATTTTTACTTTTTCAAATGGCTCATTTTGAATGGCTTTAAGTACCCATATCATATTTTCAATTTTTGCCTCTTGACTTGCAAAGTCTAAAATATTTTCCATTCAGTCCTTTAGCCCCTGTCTTAGATAAATCTACTTCTGATTATCTCAAATAAAATATATATCTAAGATATAATTTAAGAAAAATGTTTAGAGGCAGTTCTTTTAGGTATGATCCTTTTTCTTATCTCAGGGCATTGAAATACAATTTATTTCATTATTCCTTGAGCAAAAAGGGAAAAGTGTGGGTCTCTACAGCAAGAAATAGTCTGATTGATGTTCAGTAAGCAGATCCATGTTATTGCACATAGGAACCTGTAAATATGAAATTGTCTTAGGAGAAAAATGTGAGAAAAACTACAGTCTTTTCTATGAAATAACGTTTTGCTTTTCAACTTCCTTACAGTTCCTATTTCATCGTCCATTAAGGCTGTTAAATCTGCTCATCCTTATTGAGGGCAGTGTCGTCTTCTACCAGCTCTATTCCTTACTGCGGTCGGAGAAGTGGAACCACACACTTTCCATGGCTCTCATCCTCTTCTGCAACTACTATGTTTTATTTAAACTTCTCCGGGACAGAATAGTATTAGGCAGGGCATACTCCTACCCACTCAACAGTTATGAACTCAAGGCAAATTAAGCTGCCTCTCAACAATGAGGGAGAACTCAGATAAAAATATTTTCATACGTTCTATTTTTTTCTTGCGATTTTTATAAATATTTAAGATATTTTATATTTTGTATACTATTATGTTTTGAAAGGTGGGAAGGGTAAGGGATATTAAATGTATCCACAAACAAGGTGATGTGATCTTTCATGTGTTAGTACATTTGAGTAATACACAGGATGAGAGGTGTGCCTCTCCAGTAAAGAGATTGATTTGTTTGTATGGCTCTGGAATAACTCATTCGTTTATGAACACATCTCATATATCACTTGACACCGTACCTTTGGTGTGTCTACTTTCCTTCCAGTCTTTTCATTATCTTTAGTCCTCCATTGACCTCCCTGCTACAGAAAGGAAGATCAGTGGAGTTGCCTGATGGCACTCATTCTCTTTCTCTTTGGCTAGCTAACAGTATTGGAATACTTGGGGCAAAGAGTGGCTTATAGTCCTGGCTGGGACTCTCCTTTTTGCGTCCCAGGAGGAAGCATTTCTGAGAAATAGGAACTCAGCATTTTGTTTTGCCTGATGACATTTAAAAATACTTATGAATAAGCTGCTATCCTGAAACTCAGAGGATATTGCTGTCATTTTCCCAATTCTTTCACTTCTTTTGCCTCTTAAGAGTTTCCTTTAATTGTTAGCTGTTTGAAATGATACTTTTTAAGACAAAGTCTCTAGAGTGCCCACACTCAGGAAGAAGGTGTATGGCTGGATCAGCGGGAGAAGATGAGTACAAATGCATGTGGGCTGGAGTATGGGCAGGCTGAAGATCCCGAGTGACTGGAAGAGTGGGTGAGTCCTCAGCTAAACAGTTTTGGATGCAGTCTGGGCAGCAGCCCACCTACAGCGGCAGTTTGGAGTTTTAAGCAGAAGTGAAATAGAGGAAGTTACCTCTTTGTGCCCCGGTAATTTGTTCTGTGCCTAAAATGTGTGTTTTAAATTTCAAATTCCAGAATCTCTGTGTTGGTGAGCATTAACCCTTTTCAGTCCATGTCCATATTCTCGAGGGGTGATCTTAGTCAATTGATGTCACTAGTCATTTAAACTTCTGAGGCCTTGTCTTGAGAGCCTGAAATATATTCTCATATGTTTTCTGTGCTTGGTTTGGCTTTTTTACACTGTGAACTTTTTGGTGAAACACAATATGACTTATAAAGTAAAAAGACCAATCATATAATTCATAAAGTGGCTCTGAAAACAATTCTCGCAGAAGAGTTCCCAGCAGGTTTTCAGCAAAGGCAGAATGATGAGGGGTAGGTATATATATACAGTTACCCAAGGTGACTTCTATGTTTAAATGGACCATCATTTCCTTAAGTATTTTGATGTGTATACTTTTTTTTTTTTAAGTTACATAATTTGGCATTCGGTCTGAGTCTATTCAGCTAGTCAGCAAACACATCTTGACCACCACGCCATGTTAGGCTCTGGGGATATAAATAGCAGTGAATAAGAAATGCAAAGGCCCAACCCTCATAGAACTTAAAATGTGGGGTGTGCAAAATGTGCTATAAATAAATTTATATTTAATGTCTCCTGGTAGTAATAGTAAGTGTGGTAAAGAGAAAATAAATTGAGGCAAGGAAATAGAAAGTACTAGGAGTGGCAATGGTAGAAGGCATCTTTGAGAAGATAATATCTGAGCAAAGAGCAGAACAAAGAGGCAAGACTGAGCCATATGATAGCTTTGGGGAGTATTCAGTAATAGCAAGGGCACTGGCCTAAGATGGGAACAATTTTGGTATATTGGAAAAACAGCAAGGTAAGCACAGTGTATTTGTTGGTTTTCATAAATGGTTCGGCCTAAATATGGTAGTTCTTGGAGTGAAGGAGGGCAGG
The DNA here is from genome assembly GCF_017311325.1 of Ursus maritimus. Taxonomy (NCBI): domain Eukaryota; kingdom Metazoa; phylum Chordata; class Mammalia; order Carnivora; family Ursidae; genus Ursus; species Ursus maritimus. The sequence goes on along the minus strand of NW_024426552.1, from coordinate 62,326,588 downwards.
AAAGTTGCAATTTCAGTATTCTTTCCTTAGGGTCTTAAAAATAGACTTTCTTTTGACTAATAAACATTTTTTTTTTTTTAAGATTTCATTTATTTGAGACAGAGTGAGAAAGAATACACGAGTGGTGAGGATGGGCAGAAGGAGAAGCAGAACCCTCCTGCTGAGCATGGAGCCCAACTCGGTGCTCAATCTCAGGACCCCAGGATCATGACCTGAGCCGAAAGCAGATGCTTAACTGACTGAGCCATCCAGGTGCCCCTTGACTAATAAACATCTTGATGAGGTTACTTGACAGTTGAGAGCAAAACGGGTGGTCTTGGCACAAAGATGTCTCATCCAAATGGCTCCAAGTTGGTTCTGTCACTGAAAAGCAGCCCAGATCACTGATAGAGATAACAGACTACTCTTGTAAGCTAATCCGCCCCCACCCCCTCTGGTTTGACCTGTCTTGGCCGTATCCTAAACAGGGTGGTACCGGAGGACCAGATGCCAGGCTGGCTAAAAATGAATGAGGATAAGAAATAAAAACTGGTTTTGGCTATAGGAATTAAGAAGTGCCTCCCTCTCTTTTTAGATACGACAGCATCAGGGAGATAAGAGCCTGCAGTTCAACACGCTCCTGCGCATTTCAGCTGCCCTTTTTAGGGGCCACGTTCAGATGGGGAAGAGAAAAATTACTAGTGGCCTGTGTATCCTGTTATTTATGGATCATGTGAGAGAGAGGACATCATCTTTGCTTAGTGATAGGAGATGCATACTCGGTAAAGGATGGCCTTTTGGTGATTGTTTATATACTGGGAAATTAAATGGTGTGTGGAAAAATGGTATATAGCAAAAGATCAGTTGGGTGAACTTTGGATACAAGAAAAGGAAGGAAGATGCTTGACCAGCTGTTAGGGTGGCTTAAGGTAAGTAAGTAGAGGAAAGTAGTTCACAGGCATGAGCATGATGGAAATGTTCCTCAGTATCCTATTTACTCTGATTCCATGTTACATTTGTTAAGCTTCTTTCCCCTCCCAAATCACCACCACCACTACCCTCTGCTCTTTCTATTTCCTGAGCAGTTCTTACGTACTGGACGCTGCTAGGTGCCGGAGATAGTGATGTTTAGAGCTGATTAGTAGAAGGCAGGTAAGTAAATCAATAATCGTAACACAAGGGTGTTTAGAAAGGAAGTATATACAAGGTCCCGAGGTGATGCAGAGAAGAGTTACCAGCTTTGCTTGGAAGCTGCGGTGTCCGGGAGGACTTCACTGCAGCGGTTACACATAAGCAGGTGAAGGGAAGCCTGGGAGAGTACTACATAAATGACGGAGAGGGTTCATGCAGTGGGAACAGGATATACAAAAACCCAAGGCGTGGACTTGAACCAGTTCTTAAATAACTAGTTCAATCATGCTAGAGAAGTAGGCGAAGACTAGATCATAGGAGGACTTGAATTCCATGTTAAGGGGTTCGAACTTTTATTCTCTTGGACGTCACAGGTTCTCAAAGGTGTGATCCCTGTACACTACATCACATTTACGAGGTCAGAATCTTGAGAGGAAAGCCGAAAACTGTGCCCCTTTCACAAACACTTGAAGTAATTCTTAAGCAGACAGAAGTCTAGGGAACTGAAGACTGCCAGTGAAAGATTTTCAGTTTAGGACCCAGAGGGTTCTCAAGTCAGGAGTTCTCAAAATACAGTCTCTGGGTCTGCGGCAGCAGCAGCACCTAACTGGGAACTTGTTAGAGATGGAAAATTTCAAGCTCCACCCCAAACCTACTGAGCCACAAACTCTGGATAGAACCCAGATGTCTGTTTTAACACAGTCCGGGTGATTTTGATGAGATCCACCATCCTATCTTAGACAACTTTGGCAGCAATATGTACAATCTGTTTGGACAATGGACAGATGTCAAATGAGACTTAAAGCAGTGAGATCAGTTAGCTCTATTTAAAAAGTCTCATGTAAGAGATGAGAGGGCGTGGGGTGGGGTCACCACTGTGTGGGTGATAGAAAAAGTGGAGTGAAAAGAGAAGGACGGACAGAATTCCGATGAACAACATTTAAGAGCAGACGAAGAGGAAGCTTTCACATGAACAAGACTAAGGAAATGGAAGTCTAAGACAAGGTGAACTAGTGTTGCAAGGAAGAAATGATTGGGGGTACCTGGGAGGCTCAGTCGGTTGGGTGGCTATCTTCGGCTCAGTACATGATCCCTGGGTCCTGGGACAGAGCCCCACATCGGGCTTCCTTCTCAGTGGGGAGCCTGCTTCTCCTTCTGCCTGCCTCTCCCCCTGCTTGTGCGCGCGCACACACACACACACACACACTTTCTCAAATAAATAAAATCTTTAAAAAAGATAAAAAGGAAGAAATCAACAGTATCAAACAAGGAAGTCAAGAGACTGAGAACTGACTGTTGGATTTGGTTATTAGATCATTGGTGACTTTAGTAAGAGAAATTTTAATGGAGCAATAAGGGGGAGGTCAGGTTGCAGCTGGTTCAGAGTAGTGAATTGGAATGAAGAAATGGTGAATTAGAAAGTGTTCTTGGGAGCCCTTGGGAAGGAGGAATAGCAATTTCTGTGAGCTAGCAGGGAGGTTCGATACATACGTACATGGAGAAGAGGCAGTGCTTGTTGGGGGAGTAGGGGTGGAAGAAACATCTGATAGTGGAAACTTGTGAAGTTAGAGGCAATTTGGGGGGGGGGTCAGTCTAGGAGGAGGCTTAGAATAGTGGAAAACTTTTGTGAGTTTTGGGAATGAGGGTACTGCTGAGGTAGTAAACCATAAATTTCTAAAGGCTCTCCGGACTCGGTTTTATAATTTTTCTTTGATCTAACCCAGTAAGTAAGTAAAAGGGTGGAGAAGATGGGTGGTAAGAGTCCTGGTCCTAGTTTGGAGGTTAGCCAAGCAGGTAGGACTGAAGTGGTCAAGGGAGTTAGTGGTGCTGGTGGGAATAGTTGAGCTGCTGTAGCTTGGGGTCCGGAAAGGCTGGGGGAGGAAGGATGAAGTCTGGTTGGGAGTACTGTCTGTCAGAAAGGGTAGGGGTAGGCCAGGCATTAATGATCTTGAACAGGTCAGAGGAATAAAGGAGCAAGGATAGGAAAAGTTCTGAGAATGGAATATGAGAGTTTAAGATCACAGAGTTCTGGGCTATGAAACAGCATGGTGTATAACCCTGGAGGCAAATGGCCAAGACTGAAGAGAGGTAAAAACTGTAAGCAACTGTGCCAAGACTGTCGAGTGGGTTTTCCGCAGGAACACTGAAATCATCCAGAACGATGGTGGTAACAGGAAGCTCGGTGCCAAAGACTGGGTAATCTGGGACATTGACTGCATCATGGCCACAAGGAATGGTAAAAGTTAAAAGCAAAAAGTAAAAAATTTTGGTAATGAGAGATTTCTGTATGAGATGGGCGAAGCAATTGTGCAGAAACAAGTGGGAAACGAGAACATTCTCAGCAGTTTGTAGTCTGTGTAACGGGAGGAATGTGTTGCCTTCTGTGTATGAGAGCGTCAACTTTTATGGGAGTCCAGGAAGTGGAAGCACCATTCAGGGAAGACACCAGGGCTGTTAGGAGAGAAGACTCCAGAAGAACTGTGGGATAGATCAGAAGTGAGGGCAACTGTGTGCTGCCAGTTGGGGGGCGGTGGGCACAGATACAGGAAAGAGAAACTGAGCTGAGTGGGAATCTGAGTATGGAGGAGAAAAGGCATTTAGGGAAGTCATAAGGGATGACAGGAGCAGACCTGAGTGCATGAAGTTCTACATAGAATATTGTTGCCCAAATGGTAACATTTTTATCCCCTTGGCAATGGTGTTTCTCACTGCAAATATCACCGGATTGTGAGCCTGCATTGCATGTTTGTTTTTCTAAGGGACTGTGATTTAGACAGAGTGCCCGTCTCCCCCTTTTTTGTGATAATATATGCTAGGATTTTGCTTTTCCCCCAGAGCATCAGTAATATAATCAGTCAAATGAAAGAGTAGTCCCCCTCGATTGATGGATTCAAGTAACAGAAAAATTGAGTTTCACATCTGTTCAGACCCACGTAACTCCGTAAGCTGCGGACTTTTGAGAAGCAAAAGCAAACGTGTTTTTCCTTTTAGTGTTCATGACAATATCCATTGATTTATACTGGGAATCTTAGGTAACACGTATGATTGCAAGAGTAAGAGAGAGAAGTTGCAAATATTTGACAGAGGTAAAACAACAAGAGGAAAATTTACTGAAGGAGATCATCAGGACTTTGGCTGTGAGACCAAACCTTGAAGTAAAAACTAACATTGAACTAGAACAATGAGTCTGATGCATATAATCTACTTTTCCTAATACTAATTTTGGTGACCCCAGGTGCTCCTCTAGTTCATAGTGCCATCGTAAGCATGATCCTTTATATCATTTATTAGAATACATTTTTAAAGCGTAACAATCTGTTTTAATTACACTTAAATGTCTCTATGGATAGGTTTAATATTTATATTTTTTAATCAATAGAAAAATTTGATTATATCTTTGGAAACATATCTGTCAAGCTCAACAAACAGGCCGGAACCATGTAGATTTCTAACAGACGCCCTTGAAAAAGTGCTTTACCTTGCAGAGTTATAAGCCAGGAATTACATGGCATTACGTCATTGCAAAGCATTGTGATCCATCCAGTAAAACACGTGTCTACACGCTGCACGGGTTACTTATACTTAGCTACATCCTCCTTCATCCTCACAGAGAAGTGATTTTGCACTGCTCATGAACCTCAAGGCTGCTAAAAGACCTACTGTGTGCCAGTCTATCTGTGGTGGCCTCCAGTTTTATACTATCTGGACCAACACTGATCTCAGGCAATCACCCTTCTTCCATCTCCTATGCCTCTCCATGCTTGGAAAGGTGCCTGCTCCCCCTTCTGGCCTGACTTTACTAGAGAGGGTGTTGACAAAGGAGGACACATTCTTTGTCATTCTACGTTCTAAGCTGACCTTCTGCTGGAAGTGCCTAAAATCATACTCCTGACAACATTAAACCCAAGGATTCATTTTGTCATCAGTTAGGACACGCTGGGGTAGAATGTGGTCCTAATCAATCCTGGTGGGAATTGGACCTGTGCTGAACTCCCACTCCCAATTCCAGACCAATGACTCTTATGTGTCCCACTACCAGTTCAGACAGGAAAACGAGACCTGTGTAGACCAATGACTGTACCACCCAATTTTAGTCAAATGTGATTAGCATGCACTGAACATTAGACAGGAAAGTAACAGCTTATCTTGGACCTGTGACTTCATCATCAACACAAGTTAACCCGTTTTGTGATGATGGAAGCCTAAATCCCCCTCCCCAGGAGCATGGAATGCTGATATTACCTGGCTCATTAGCAGAGATCCAGCAGGACTTCACAACCAAACCAATTAAGACCACACACAACTTCAGAACTCTTTGTTCTTAATTACCACTCACATTTTTTAAGCAATCAAAGCAAAATTCTCAATGCCTGATTGTCCACCTAGTACCTTCTACTGGATTTGCAATTGTGTTTAATTTGATTAAAGTCAGTAGGTAACTTGAACACTATTAACAATCCTATTAAAAGATGCTAGTTGATACATTTTTCCCTTTCAGCTTTCATTTGGTAACGTAATGGTTCTAAGCTCCTGTTTGTTTATGAACTGTTTCATTTGCTACCACCCCTCTCCCTTTTTTCATTAGACTCTTCAAGGATTTAAGAGTACTAAGGTACCCAGGGCAATATTACTAAGCTCTTGATAAATACTGTGGAGGAGGATGATGCTTAACATTTTTAATTTCCCGAGAACCCAGATTTTTGACTTGTCCAATATTTTGAATTTTAGGGCTTAGATCAGGCTGTCTTAATAGGGTTCTTGGTCAGGTCTCTTCACGTTCCATCTGAAGCAAAGAATAAAAACCAAATTCCCTCTATCTGGTCCATTTTGGCGAAAAAAAAAAAGAAAGAAAAGTTGGCTTGAGGGCCATTTTGTCAATAAATACAGATTATTATCTTAAGCAACTGCTAAAACTGAAAGAAAACATTAGGAGATGCATGCATTTCATTTCAAATTTAACATTTAAAATCAACTATCCCCATTTTGAGGACTGGTAACTGATTTGAAGGAGCACTTTCGAGAATTTGATTTTGTAGCCCTTTCTAGGGCACCATGCAGATCCTCCTAAAAACACCAGCCCTTGTCCTGTCCCTCCTCTGGATGGAAGCAGGCAATTTGATTTCCAGCCAGCCATCCTCAGGGGGGTCATTTTTCAGTCCCAAATGAATGACCAAATAGGTAATTGGGCTGGGTTAGCCCCAGCCCACAGGAAGCTTATGAATGTGTTGGTGACAGTTGACAGGCTGGGTTATAGCGAAGAAGGCTACACTTTAGCCGCGGGACACTGATCAAGAAGGTGAGTCAGGTTCCACAGCCTTCTGGATTGACTGGCTTAGGAAAGCTCAGAGTAGAGCGTATCTCTGGACAGTTATCGTGTCTCGTGACAGCATCCACACACCCACTCCTGAAGATGATGCTACAAACAAAAGATGTCCGAGTCTAAGGAGCATGGCAGCCGTTGAAGACTCTGCCTAGGTGCCTCGAGCCGAACTTACTCATTAATGTGTACTTAGTGGCTTCTCAGGCTATCCCCAAAATAAAATATATCCTCTAAGTGTTACAAACAAAAATTCAGAATAATCATAGTTTAAATATTTCATTACTCAGCTCAGAGTTCTGATGGTGAAGCAAAGTCCAGTTCCTTTCCTCTCTCACATTCTAACTGGAACATGGTCTTTATCAAAGTGCAGACACCATAGTGCACCGTGATTGGGATAAAGCCTCTCTGCCCCCATTTTCTGATAAGGCAGGAATGTACTTTTCAGATCTCCTGAACATGGCCTTTCTCATCTGTCACCACTATATTTCTTCACCTCGCTTGCCAAGGAGGGAACATGCCATGTCCTAGGACTTTTTTTATGGATTGACATCCCAATGGCTGTCGGTCCAGGGTCTCACTCACCTAATGAGAATGCAAGACACTGAACCTCCCATTAACCGCTCCCCTTGCTCACTCACCTCAGTGCCCTCTGAAAGTAGAACTCATCAGCTGGCCTACCAGTTACCCCTGCCACAGACACTGGCTTAAAAGGTCCAGCACAAGATTTCAAAACCGTAAGGTTTATCAGGGAAGAAGGGAGAGAGGACTACGGATCTGTTGCAGGGCATCAGCTCCCAATTTCTCCCTGCACGAGGTAACTTCGGTTCAGCCCCCACCCGCCCCAGCAGCAGCCTTGGTTGTGAGGTCTGCCGAGAGGTACTGCTAGCCCCTAGAGAAACTTCTGCAATGACGGAGCTTGTGGACAGAGTTCAGCCAGACTTGAACCTGAGAAGACGTGCACAGGGCTAGAAACAGGTCTATTTTAATTTGTTTCTAAATAAGATTGTTGTCTTAGGTTTGAAACTGTTGATATCCTAATGGGTTTTGCCTTGAGAAGGGCTCCTGCGAAGCCATTTTCGGGGTAGCACCAAAAATCTGCCAGCGGGTTCTATTAGTTCTCCTTCTTCTCACGAGCCGAAAAAAAAACCATTGAAAGTTCTACATAACTTCAGAAATAAAATCAGATTGGTTTATTGCTTCTGCTTGCATATAGACAGGAGAAAGGCAAGTCGGAGTGCCTGGGGTGGGTGAAGGATGAGGGGGATTATGGGAGGGAGAAAGGTGCCTCAAATCTGCTCTGAGTAATGGATGGGAGGGAGAAAGGGAGGCACCTTGGCTAAAATGAAATACATTTTCCAGAGGGCAGCTCTCACCCAGTGGTAGTGATAGCCACCCTGCTAGGGCTCCCTGCTTATCCTGTCCTGCATTCCCAGCCTCTTGTGGAAGGACAGGGAAGCTGAGCAAGAATGTTTTCTACCAATGCCCCATCAGTGTAAACACTTTAACTTTGGAGCGTAGTTCCACCTGTACGTGAGGTTTTTCTCTATGATGATATCCTGTTGTGGACTCTGATTTGGAAAGAACGGAGATCACTTCACTTCACTATTGCATATCTAAGTGAAAATTCAGACATTTCACTGAGGTAACCCTCAGCTCAGCCCCCGCCCTGCCCAGCCACTGGATTTATAAATCAGAGGTCAGAATCATGGCAGAGTCCAGACTTAACAAAAGCCACAGCCAGTCAGTCTTCTTAGATTTTGCCAGTCTCAGAATTTGCTCTCGCATATAGATTCTGATTTTCTACGTTGACATAGGCAACCGTCTCCGACAGGTCTGCAGAGATTCCAGGGAAAG
>NW_024426552.1:62312989-62318298 GCF_017311325.1 Ursus maritimus | reverse complement strand
GGGTAACCTCGCCCACTTGGATCTTTAAGTGTACGTTAGCGTGCACTTCCAAATCGGCTCCTGTTCTGGAGTGTACACGTTCACAAAACTTATCAGAAAACGGGTCTAAAAGAACACATGCTTTAAGGAGCATTAAAAAGCGTGAAGTAGAAAGGAGGCCTTTAAATCTCAACAGCAACATTTTCCAACACAGGCAAAGGATTTCTCTTTCTTTCAAAAGACGTTATTTTAACCAACTCTCAGCAATATAGATAATGACAACGTGGGAGAAATGCAACTCACAGACAACCCCAAATCTCATTTCAGCTTTTTCCCTTACCTGACCTTTTCCCACCTACTGTTATGGACTTATCTAAATTTCATCTCTTGGTCCTTCCCCGGACCTCTCTTCTGGCAAATGGACTAATTAATAAATGGTCAAAAAGCTGAAGAAAGAAAAGAGGCCAAAATAAGCCCAAACTTGGATAACCTATGCCTGGAATCATGGCAAGTTGGCCCTGTAATAACTTCCAGATGATGAATCATGACATTTTTTTTCAGACACCGGCAGGTGAACTGATGTCATTCTATTTGCCTCCCACTTCTTCCATCCAGAATCACTGATCTCCGCTGGGGCTGGTAAAAACAGCTGGTTGAGGTCTCTAGTCTTTGGCCATTCTTAGGGATGGTCATTTTATTTCTAAGTGTAACCCCTTCTGGTGTGACCCACGTGTTTTCTGCCAAATCCCCACAAAGAAGGCCTGGAGAAACTGTCTGGGTGGGACTTCTGATAGGGGACAGGAGAACCTTAGAATCTGTCACTGTGGATGAAGGGGGCGGGTGGTCCATAATGGGGAAAGGAGGACTGAATAAGATTAGGCTCTGAGGTCTTCCTGGCCTTGACCTGTGGAAAGGTTTAGAACCCCCTGAGGGTCGCTCTATTTTTGAAGAAAGCAGGTTGTCTCCAGACGGCTCTGTCTCTGATGTGCGCTTTCTGCATTGCACTGTTGCATCCTGGGTGGAGAGCAAGTTAGCCAAGACTGGTTCTGGAGAAAGGGTGGGTCCCTCACACATGTGGGATGTAGTGGTATCCATTGGCAAGGACTCAATGGCTCCAGTATCTTGCTTTGGTTTCTCTTCTTTTGGGCTTTCCAAGGAGAGAGAATCTGCCCTGGCAGATTTCTGCGAGGGCCCACCAGTTGAGCTGGGTTCCTCTTGGCTCCTCTCCAGAGGCTGAACTCCACTGTCCCCTGAGCTCTGAGAGGGCAGGGGCTGTGGGATCTGTGTGTACTGAATCTTGGGTGGGATGACTGGGACTGCCCTAGCTTGGCACATTTTGACCATGAAGGAGGTTCTCACAGCTGACACACTCACAGGAGCTGAGTTACGGCGGCCTGTCAGGGCATGAGCAACAATGTCCAGGTCCTGAGGGTCCTGGGAGCAAATGCTCCATGGGTCTACTTTACAGTGAGATGAAGTCACCCATGTGACTTTTGTGTCTCCTGGCTCAGAGAGCTGCATTCCAGGTGAACTGAATGAGGCCACATTGTCAAACCGAAAGAGGTCAGTGATGGGAATGGCAGAGTCCAGATTGAGGGAAGAAGGCCTGTTTTTCCCTTTTGGAGGCCCACACTCAGTGCTCTTCAGCTGTAACTTTGGGGGATGCTCTCCACGTGAGGTGCTGTCTTGCAAACTAGGGGAACTCTCCTTGCTATTGTCTGGCCCCGGAACACTACCTTGCTCAATCTGAGGGCTGCTGTGCCCTTGGTGTGTCCCCAGTTCCTTTCCCTCTGCTAGGATGACAGGACTGATTTCTGCTGGTTTGGGCTGCAAACCACCCGGTCCCTTCTGGCTGGGGACAGCCTCTGTCCCTTTTGGGCCAGAGAACTCTCTGAAGGACCTCAGGGTTTTCTCATCCCATCCAGTAATCTCTCTCCTGGGTGCCAGGGGCTGCAGAGGGTCGGAATTCCTCTCTGCTTCAAGGTTAGCACAGCTGCTGGAGGAGGGCGCCTCAAGAGTCCACTGGCTCTTAACCGTGGTGGTTTTGCTATCTAGAGAATGGCTCTGACGAAGGCTGGGCCTGTGGGGAAGCCTCTTCTCCAGTCGGTGGCCCTGGGGGCCCTGCACCTGGGCCTCCTGCATATCTTTCAGGGTGGGAGAGTGAAGGGGACTCGTTACCCACTGGGGTTCCTCCCAGGGCTCCACCATCTCCAGGCCATGCTGGGCAATGTCTGTCACAGTTTCGTCTTCATCACAGTCTGAGGGCTCCTGCACTGAATGGACTACATCCCCCTCTCCTTGCGGGGAGACCTCCACCTCTCTTGTTGGGCTTTGAAAACCAGAGCCTTTTCCCTCAGGAGCAGCGTTCTTTGAATTTTGCTTTTCACTTTGTCCTAGAGAGGCCTCCTCCTCCTGACACAGGCCGGGGGTCCCGGGGCTGCCCTTGGACTTCAGCTGGTCTATGTATGGATTTGTCCTCGAATTCCTAGATGAGTCCTCTCTCTCAGGACTGCCCTTTGATAGCTGGACTCGAGGCGCCTCCTCCAGAGGAGTTGGAGGTGGAGCAGCAGGCGGGAGAAGAGGAGATAGACTTCCTGGGCCTTCCTGGTCCACCTTTGCTTGAGACGGAGAAGCCGTCTCAAATGGAACAATTTCCAGAGGAGCCAAGCTGGTGGGGTCTGGACGCTGGCCTTTCTCTGACTCCAGTCTATGGAGCATGCTCGTTGTCTCCGGCTTTTCTCTATTGGCTGCTGGGGGAGTCCCCTGTGCGTTCTGATTGGTTAGATCCCTAGTCCACTCCTCCACAGGGGTGGGGCCTGGTGGTGGGCCACAGGACAAGCTCCCAGAAGGCTCCAGGGAAGCGAAAGGCCCTGGACTGGACTCGAGGATTGGTTGAGTGGGGCTGATCTTTAGAGCAGGTGGTGGCAATGAGGAGAGCTCCTCCTCAGATTCGATGATCTTCAGCTCCTGTTGAATCTCGGGCCAGATCAGGGCATTGGCCAGATCATCTTCATCCTGAAAAACATCAAGAAACAAATTATTTTAGAGCCGAGGACTCGCTGCCCTGACAACTGCACTATTTCCCAGTGACAGTGAAGGGCCAGGCGCCGGGCCAGGCTGCGTTATCCCGGCAAATAAAGGCCACCGCATTACTAATAGTTGTGGATGTTTATTCAGTGCTTACCGCGTGCCATAACACATTCTAACCGCATGTTCTTGTTTAATTGTCCCAAGAACTCTAAGAGACAAATACTACTATAACTACTCCCATTTTAGAGGTGAGGAGACCTATGTTCAAACAGATTAAACAATTTACGTAAGTCTGGGACTGAAATCCAGCTATGTCCACACCAGAACAGAAACACTTAATCCCTGCACGCTGTTGACTTATAAAACAAACCAACTCCTGGTCTCAGTTAACCTCAGGTTTACCAGATGGCACACAAGAACGAGATTCTCCCAGTGGAATGTAAATGTTAACTCTTGCCCTGACATCTGCTTTCCAAATATATACAGCTTTTCTTATTACCAAAGAAATACATATTTCACATGGAAAAAAAATTAACACATGTTAAAAGAAAGGAGAATACAAAACCAGCAAAATCTTATATTCCCACTACCCCCAGATAACCACTGTTGATCAAAGGGGTGTCTCCTCCTCCATGTTGTTTGCTGCCCCTTGTCTCTCCTCAAGTCTAGTTTCTCTTTGACTCCTCCCTTCCCCTACACAAAGCCCCAAACTACAGACAGGAAAGGGATGAAGAGAGGTCCGGTCAGGGCCAGGGAAACAAATTCCAGTGGCTCATTTCTTGTCTCAAGGCCTGTCTGTTCCAAGGACAAGCAGTTCCAGGAGGCATATCCATCCTGTGGGGGGTTCAGGCCTTTATGAGAAATCTGACCTGCTGCCAACCTGACATCACTTCCTACCTGGCTCTGATCACATGTTTTATATTACAATTAATTTGATGCTTATCTTTCCCAATGAACTATGAGTTCCTTGAGGTAAGAAATTGGCAAGGCCAAATGTATACTGTGAGTAGTTGCTCAATAAGAGGTTTTCTTTTGTGGTATTTCTATTTGATTGTTTCTTCAGAGAACTCTCCAGGAGTAGGATTCCTTGGTCGAAAGGCAGGGATGTTTTTGAGATCTGATTCTACTGTATCACACTTATTTGTGTCTATTTCCATTTCACCTCTCTCCTCAGCACCTACACTAATTGATATCTTATTAAGAAATATTAATTTAGTAAGGAGGGCACGTATTACATGGTGCACTGGGTGTTATACACAACTAATGAATCATCGAGCCTTGCATCGGAAACCGGGGATGTACTGTATGGTGACTAACATAATACAATAAAAAATCATTATAAAAAAAAAAAGAAACTGAAAAAAAAAAGAAATATTAATTTAGATAAATAAATGAGCACATAAACTCCCCTCCCCCACCACCTCAGTAAGTGGACCCTAGTGTGTCTTCCTGCTTAGATCAGAAATCTGTGAGGTATCTTGACTCTTCCTTTCCCCCACTCTTATCCAATCCTTCACCAAGTCCTGTTCATTCTAGCTTCTTTTGTGTGTGTGTGTGTGTGTGATAAATACTATTTCAGACACTGCTTTTTATTTTATTTTATTTTATTTTATTTTATTTTATTAGGCTCCATGCCCAATGTGGGGCTTGAACTCACAACAGTGAGATTGAGAGTCACATGCCCTACCGACTGAGCCAGCCAGGAATCCCCCTCAAAAATATGGAGCGCTTCATGAATTTGTGTGTCATCCTTGCACAGGGGCCATGCTAATCTTCTCTGTATCGTTCCAATTTTAGTGTGTGTGCCACCAAAGCAAGCACCATTCTAGTTTCTAAATGGTTCTTGAAGCCTTCCATTTCTTTCCTTGTTGCCCCCACCCTCGTCCAAGCCACCATGTTTTCTCGCCGGGCCTGTCACATACTAGCCTTCTAACTGGTATCCCTGCCTCCTCTCCTGCCTTTTTCAAGCCATTCTCCTCACAAAATAGTGACCTTTAAAGTATAAAATTCTAGAGGAGCCTGGGTGGCGCTATTTATACTTGATCGACCCCTCCCCCCCGCCACACTCCCACCCCCGAATTCAATCCCTCTAAGAATCTCTGTATCCTTCTCTTTCTACAATTGCACACACATCTTTCAGGAACCTTTTTTCAGCCCTCTTGAGGCCGCTACAGCACTCCCGCACTGCCCGAACTCCCAGCACATGGTTGTGAAGGTGGTCTGCTAACGTCCCTTTGGCAGAAACTCGTTCTTAAAACAAACACCCCCCCCCCCCCCCCCCCCCCCCCCCCCCCCCCCCC
>NW_024426552.1:62282858-62312979 GCF_017311325.1 Ursus maritimus | reverse complement strand
CCCCCCCCCCCCCCCCCCCCCCCGCCCAGTCCCTGTTTTCAGCTATTCCGAGAGCCCTTGGGACAAAGAGGACTCCACTGCCTGGACCCGGCAGTGACTCCACCTTACCATCTCATGCAGAAATGCCGCTTCAGCTCTGGTCTCCTGCAGAGTGCTGGGCTCCCCCTGGCCAGCCTCCTGACCCTCCTCCTCCGCCTTCTCTGGGTCCAGGCTCTTCTCTAATTCACTTGAATGTTGAGAGCCCAGGGAGGTTTCCAAGGCCTTCTTTTCTTCCTGTTGTGAGCCTGGCTCCAGGGAGAGGCCTTTGTTGCATCCCACCGTGCTCACCGCTTCTGGTCCTGGCTTGGCATCCTCGAGAACTGCCTTCTTAGGTACGGAAGCTGCAATGGATGAGAGTTATCTGTTGAAGGCTTCATTTGCAGAGAGGCCATTCCCTGCACAGTCACTGTCCTGGACGAGTCCCGCTTCACAAGGATGGAGGGAATTCTCCAAGCTCACTGCCCCTCACATTTTTGACCCTTTCCCCGTAGCAGTGTCCTGCCTTTAGTTCCCAGAGTCACCCACTGTCAGAGATGGGAGGGGTCTTGAAGATCATCTAGTCCGGGGGCTCGCAACTGGGGACCACTTGCTCTTCCCCTCCCCGGGAGACATTTGGGTGGGGAGGAGGGGGCTATTGGCATTTAGTGGGCAGAAGCCAGGGACGCTGCTAAATATCCTACGAAGCATAAAACAGCCCTGCTCCCAACAAAGAATTGCCCAGCCCACGACGTCAACAGTACCACATCGAGAAGTCAAGCTGTCGCCTAGGGCATAGGAATCTGTTGTTTACACCAAGCTATAAGGAGGTGTTAAGACTGCGATTGACAGCTTCCTGTGTGACTCTTCCCAGGGGTTAACTCCACACCAGTTTGGATATATCTAAAGTGATTAAGCTCTGATCTTAAACACCCACCTAAGGCAGCAGAGAGGGAGGCAGACCCCAAGTCTGACCTCTACTATCTCCAGGAAGAAGGTCCTATCTCACTGTATGACGCTGTTTTCACAGGGTAGACTGAAGACTAAATACCTAGGACAGGAACCAATCACAGAAAAGCCTCTGGAAACACTTTTTCCTCAAAGGCTTCCCTTCCTCTTCTAGCCCTCATCCTGCTCCATTCCACCAGCCCACCACAGAACATTCTCCACACAGGACATCACTTGACGCCCCTGAGTTTTTGCTCATCTTCTGCCCCCTGTCCTGAAGGGAAGGGGAGGAGAAAAGGACAAATACTTATTGAACATTGTCTGTGAGCCAGACTGTGAACAGGCATTTTATGGACATTCCCCCTTTCAGACTTTACCCCAGCCCTTGAGAGAGCAACCGCCCCTGGCTCAGAGATATCAACCACTGTCCACCGTCACACAGCCCCAAAGTGCTGAAGCTAGGATTCAAATCAGCCCAGGTGAAGTCCAAAACCTACAGACTTCCCACAATATTCAGCTGCCTCTCAGCCCATAATGCCTTCCCCCTCTTTTCTGTATGGAGAAAGCCTACTCATTTATGAAGACCTACCCATATGCCGCCTCTTCTGGGAAGCCTTCCTAGAGTCCTCCTGAGAGTACTGCTTCTTCTTGATGCCCTTGCAATCCTTTCTGAACACCTCTTTCATTATGTTTCAGGGACCAAAGCCCTCCCTCATTCAAAAAGCAAGGAGGGGGGCACCTGGGTGGTGCAGTCGGTTAACTGACTGATTCACATCATGATCTCAGGGTCATGAGATCAAGCCCCATGTCAGGCTCCGTGCTGAGCTCAGAGTCGGCTTGAGATTCTCCCTCCTCCCTCTGCCTCTCCCCCTTGTGCTCTCTCGCTTTCTCTAAAAACAAATAAATAAATCTCTTAAAAAAAAAAAAAAGACCCAAGGAGAGTCTTATGCTACTTCTACAGGCTGACCCTGTGCTGCACTTTGGTACAGTTTTAGTTTCTCTTCCTAGTTCCTGAGCTTGCTGGGCGAAGGGATGGTTTTCTAACAATCTTTGTAACTCCACAGCCCATTGTAAACACGGGAAGGAGCATGGTGGAGTGTTTTAAAGCACGGGTTTTAAAATCTGGATTAAAATTCTGGTTCTTCTACTTCCTTGCTCTGAGTCATTTGGCAAGTTAACTGATTTTCTCTTTAAGCAAATGGGGATAATAGTAACTACCTATACTTCACAGGGTTGTTGTGAGGGGAATGGAGATAATACACATAGAACACTTAGGTCAGTGCCTGATACCATAACAGTTGCTCAAAAAAAGTTAGCTAATAGTAATAAAGAAAATATGCTTAAACCACAGTGAGCATTTGTTGGTTTGTCAGTCATCCTTTCCTTTGAGGTTCTTCCCACTTCTGTTTTATGTGGCTCACAGTTGGCTGTTGACCATAGAACCCCTCCTAACTCCAAAGATGGTTCAGAGACTCAGCCTTAGCCAATCTTAGAACCCTAAATGCCTGGCAACAATGACTGGTCCAAGACTGGACATGTGACCCAAGCAGGCCCAATCAGAGTCTTCCCTGTATTTGATATATGGAAATTGGGACTAAGATACACTTTCTCATTGCGAGGGTTGCTAGCCATGTTTTCTGCAGATATGAGGTAGAAGTGAGGGATGGATGGATGGAGAGAGGTTGAGTCTAGAAGAGTTGAATTCTTTGAGCTTTTCCTCCTGCCTTCTCACTATATGGGTGAATAAAATAATAGGCGACATTTACTGAGTACTTACTATGTATTACTGTTCTGAGAGCTTCACATATATTAACTAATTTAATATTCCCGGCAAACTTATGAAGGAGATATGATTAGGAACGTCATTGCTATTTTACACCTCAAGCTGTTGAGGCCCACAACCGCTAAAGATCCTACAGTGAAATGGCTGAGACTGGACTCAGGCCATCTGCCTCCAGAACCCACAGTCTTAACCACTTCACTACATTGTCTTGCAAACTCTGTTTAAGCGAGTTTAAGTCTGTTTTTTAATCACTTGCAATGAAAAGAAACCCTCCCTCCCCCGCTTTACCTGTAGAGGTCTCAGCTCCCAGTGGCTTGTCATCTTCAGGCCAACCTCCACTCTCTGACCCCTGGAAGGAAAACTCTTCCAGGCTGGAAAGCGACTGGAGCTCCTTCGGGGGTGTTCGGCACGGGGTGCTGTTGGTGCTGATGACCGCTGACACACGGAGCGGCACGGACACGGCGAAAGGCTCGGAGATGTTCAGGGCCTTGCGCTGGTGACGGGGAGAGGGCTCCATCTGGAACAGGCTGCTGGTGAAGACCGATTTGCTGGGGCTGTCGTTCGAGGTGTAGAACATACCCAGCATCTTCGGGGCTGTTTGCTCGCTCTCCGGATCCTCGAGAGGCCGGAACACCTTCAGCTGCTCGGGTGGGGGCCGGGCCTGAGCGCCCTGAAGTTGGCTTCGGTCACTGCTCATGTCGAAGCCCCCCTCCGCCCCCGCCGGCATCCCCTCCTGGCCCCATTCGCCCTCCTGCTTGCTGAGGTCACATGAGCTGCCCGTGTTGGTCGAATGCAATTTCGTGGCTGGAATGAAGAATCCACCAGTGGTGACTGTTCGATTAAAATTTCCTTTGGTTTCTTTCCCTAGTGAAAAAGCAAACAAAGACACGGTCAGCAGCCTGGGCGCACACACCACGACAGCCTTCCAGTAAGGGAAGGTACACAACACCTGAACGCTGGAAAGGCATAGCATTCGTAAGAGAGACAGATAACACTTGGTTAAGGAGAGCATAAGCATCCTCTCGTGTGCACAGAATGTTGGCACAGTGCCCTGGGAGGACCATTTGCTGTTATGTTGTATGCATCTGTTTTCAGCTCTGCAGGTGGGGCAGTTTCCAGAAGGCTAAGGTGGCTAGACAGAGCAATCGTCCACCCAGCAGTAAACGTAGATCATGAAAAAATAAAAAGAAGGGAGATGGCAGAAGGATGTTTGCTCAAAATGAAGAAGACAAAAAGGGCAAAATAACAGAATTTTGTTCTCCTTTAAAACTTTAAAATGTATTGTTTTAAGCCTCCTCTGGCAGATGGGCCCAAACAGGGGTTCGATTTCCCAGCAAGGAAAAATATGCCATTCTCAGCTAAACCTTCCTCCCTTTTCCCAGGCTTCCTCCTGCTGATTCAGGGGATGAGAAACTAGAAGTGGAATTTTTTTTTATAGATTTTATTTATTTATTTGACAGAGAGAGAGACAGCCAGCAAGAGAGGGAACATAAGCAGGGGGAGTGGGAGAGGAAGAAGCAGGCTCATAGCAGAGGAGCCTGATGTGGGGCTCGATCCCATAATGCTGGTATCACGCCCTGAGCCAAAGGCAGAAGCTTAAGGACCGAGCCACCCAGGCGCCCCTAAAAGTGGAAATTAACTAAAAGTTAGAAAGCCCAGTTCTGAGGAGCGATTTCCCAACTGAAAAGTGAAAGCAAAGAAGAGAAAATTCCATATGGGAAATAAACAGGCTGCGAGATAACATGTGAGTTGCCTGGGATCGGGAGAAAAACGCCCCACGAGGTGCTACGGGCTCTCCTGGGCATCTTACTTAACATTAGATTAAAAATTCTCATGACTGCTTATGGAGAAGTGTAATGACCTCCTTTAGCACACGAGAATACCGAGACTTGGGGAGGCAGAGAACCTGCCCAGTGCCCATCGAAGTGAGGACCTCGATTTTGAAATATTAAATTCTGTAGAAACACCCCCAGGACGTTTCAAAACCAAAGCAAATGGCTGAATATAAAGGTGAGAAAATGCTAAGAGTCTCGAGTGAGCTTGAAAAAGAGTTTACAGAGTATTTTACATGTTTACAATTATTTTTTAAAAGGTTGTTCTACGGATTTTCTGCATTGTTTCAAGTTGTCTCCTTTATCAAAGAGCAAACTGGTTTGTATTACAGGAGCTGGAAAAGTCACGGGATAAATGTGGGGCGTGTGTGTAAACAGCCCGGTGCCTTACAACCCGTAGAGGTGCTTGTTGACTTATTAATAGAAACAGAAGCCAGAGGGACAGGCAAGCCAGCCCCTAAGACCAACGTGGTGTCGCTTTGGGGATGTGTCACCTCGCGTGCAACCCTACGCACATCTACTCCACCCCAGCATGACCGGCTACGTGCCAGGCTGGTGCCCATCGCTGTTTACTGCTAAATGAATGCACCAATCTACCAGCGCAGAGCCACGACCGGACAGGTACGATGAAGCTAATGCCTACGGAGACATGCGAATTCCAGACCCATACGTATCCAGGCACCAAACTATGCGGTAAAAACCAGTGCCTGGCTCTTCGTTGTGCCCCAGGGGGAAGCCTGTCTGCCTGGTTCTCAGGTGTTGCCCTTTTAGCCGGTTCAGATTTGCGCGTGCAACGGCGGCGCGCGTGCAACGCCGGCGCTCTCCAGCTGTGCTTAGCCGAGGGCGGGGAGGAGGACGGCGCTGGAGGCCGAGCCCTGTGGTGTCACGTGGGGCGGGGAGAGGCCGGGGGTGGTTCATGCAAGGGCTGCGTCACGTTGGGTTCAGGAAGGGTCAGGGGGGCTGTGGGACTAGGGCAAGTGCGTGACTGTGACGGCACCCCGCAGGCAGGTCTGGCGGGGAGCTCCTTCTCCCAGTAGCAAGCCCCAGTTCGGACCGCGGTTGTGAGAGCTCACCTTCCACAGGCACTGAGCACAGGGAGTCCATGCTTTTAGCCGGTCGGATAGTAGCCTTTTCCACTAAAAACAAAAGAAAAAAATATCCCTGATGAATGCATCTGGAGAGGAAGGGTTCAGAACAAAAGTCAGGCTGTAAGGATGTGAGAGAACGTTCTTTAGTAAGGTTTTTCAAATATTTATTATTTTCCCCTTTGGTAAACATTCCTCCCTTCCACCCTGGATGCTCCTACTTTCATAATGGGGCTAAGTTTATAAAAACAGGGCTTTTGTAGATCAAACTTTTATGACTATTTCACAGATAAAGGTAAAATACAAATTCGTTAAATAGCTGTCAGCAAATGAGGAGCCCTGAACCAAATTTCCGATACGAAGATTCATCCAGAGGGTAGAGTCCATGAGGCTCAAGGCTCCCCCCCTTCCCCCCGCAGGCTGGAGAGCAGGGTTCCTGGCCGCAGCTGCAACTGAGGGCACCCAGGAATTTGGTACAGGAGGGGAGGGGCCCCCAGGGGCGGAAGTCCCCTTTCTCCCCCGTGCAGCTCTGCTCCTGAGGTCTGCAGGCTGGGTGCTCCCCCAAATCATCTCACCCTGGAGCAGATCCAAACCAAACCTAACGGCTTGGAGCGCCTACTATGCGCCTGGTGCCCTCTGTGCGCCCTGGTAAGCCACCCAGGCAGATTTGGGGAAGAGTGTGGCTCCAATAAGTAAACGCTTATTCCAGGCACGGATTACGCACTTCAAAATATCGTTTCTTCTCAGGGAGCTGAGCTGGCTGAAAGGTAAGTTCCTCCTAGCGAGCTTGCCAGGAGGGGAAAGAGGGCAGTCTGGCAGCTGAGTGGGAGCCCCAGGACCCGCGGCTGTGAGGTCACTCTGGCTTCAGACACATCTGGCTTCGAATGCCAGCTCTGCCCCTTTGGGTGGTGTGACCTCAGACACACAGCTGACCTTTCCTAAACTTGGTTTCCTCACATGTGAAATGAGGAAAAGTAGAGTTGTTGTGAGCATTAAAGGAGTCGCGCGTATAAAATAATCAGGTTGTACTAACCCAGAACAGAGGAAATACTCAGCCAAAACGAACCCTTGGTTCTTCAGGATGACGCAGGCAGCCGGGGGCATCGGGGATGGTCTCTAGGAAGCCCTGGGAGTTGGCCCTACCCCAAACTGAGCTGTTCTATCCCTCTTTTAAATGTCCCCAATTTTCCTCCTTGCCCCAAACCCTGCCACCTCTGAGAGGCTCTGAATTAGCCCCTTGGCCTCCCTGGCTCGGGGCTTCTCTCTGCCTGGGCCCTGTAGGGGGAGGACAGGGCCATCTTCACTCAAACCCTTGGAGACACCAAGACTGCCTTCAACCGCCTTGCTTCTACTCGTGCCCTAGAACTCTTGTCCTTTCGAGATCTGCTACTTCTGCAGGTTTACAAACTGACTTATTCTACGATTGTCTGGCCAGTGTCCCTTGATTCAGAGACAAGCTTTTGCCTTTGTTTTCCAGAGGCTGTGTTTCTGGACTTCCTCTGGGTTGCGTATATCAGCCTTGAGGGCCAGTGATCTGATGACACTAAGTGTCATGGAGGATGGGCAACAGTTCTCTCTGCCACCAGTGTTCACCTATCATGTTGGACCCTCTTTCTAACGATGTGGCCTTGGTGGCCACAGCAGCTACTTTTGGGAACAGTCCCCAAGGATTCCCTGGCTTCATTTCCATTTCAGTAACTGAGCGCTCAGGGCTCCTTGGCCCATGACTATATTTAGCACATAGTTTTCTGTCTGGGACCTTGTCCTGACCTCATGGAGGTACATCTACCAGTTTTCTGGCAGCTTTGGAGTCCTCAGGTCCCCTCTCTTAGATTATCCCTATGGCTTTGGACTTCCCTGCTTACTTTGGGGAGTTCCCTGGACTCTCCCTGTGGGATAATTCCAGTACATCCCCTTCGTCCATCCCCCTCCAAAAAGTCCCCAGTGTTATACATGGTCAATCAATTTTTAAAATTCCCTTAGTTATGGAGTTTGGAAAAGATTTAAAAAATTATTTAAATATGTTAATCCACTGACTCACTTTTTTCACATGCATATTTCAACAAATAGTGAGTTTGTGTCACTTACAGACACCATGCTGGCAGATATGACCATAAGCGGCCTCCACCCCTGGTCTTTAGTTTTGAGGGTCCCAGCAACACTCCTCTGGTGAAAGGTGGGCACTGAGGGCCCCTAGTTAAGGTCAGAGAGCCCCTTGTGCTGGCGCTGATGGCTCTTTCATTTCACCCCTGCGTCCCATCACAATTCAGCCATTTCAATGATCTATCTCTGATTAGTTTGTTCATGAAATCTTAGACCCGTGGCTTCCAACCCTGGCCACATTTCAGAATCATTACCTGGGGAACTTTCTTAAAAATGACCAAGATTCTGGCTTCCCCACAGACCTCCTGAGGCAAAACTGCTACGGGTATGAACGTCTGAGGTGCAGCCAGGCTCAGACCCCCTGGCCAGGGACATCCTGTGCATTCTGTGAGGAGACTGCCATTTGATCCAGCACCTTGGACTTCTTCCTTTTGAAAACCACATGGTGGAGGCGGGGGTGGGGTGGGGGGGTGGTGTTGGAAATCTTCCTAAGGCAAGATCAAAGCAGATCTTTTATTTCATTGTTTTGCTCTATTGTTTTTGACTTTTTGTTGTGTGGTAAACTTCATTCATCGTATCACCGATTCTGTAACTGAAATTCTCTTTGATGGTCTTAAGCAAATCTCTTTATTATTAGATCAGGAGTTCCTTGCCAGGTACTCCTCCCGTCCAATTCTCCTTTGAGAATCCTAATTTCTGATTTGTATCTGATCTACGGTACCTGTGGCAACCTGCCCTCTTCACCTGAGATATCCTTCCAGTTGGTGAAAGCCATGTTTCCTCATACGGTGAATGCTGTAGATGCCTACCCAGAATCAGTTTCCTTTTCTCCCTCTCACAGAACCCTTGTACTTCTTGGCTGCATCTGACTGTAAGCCCATTCCGCACCCCAGCGGCTGGTTTAGGAAGCCAGGCCTAAGCCAGTCAGCACAGGGCACTCCCTTGGCCAGAGGGATTGAGCCATATGACTCAGTGAAGGCAGCTGAGATGGGGTGGGGTGGGCAGTGTTTCTGACGGGGAGCTGCTGGGAAAGAAGGGCCCCTGCTCTTAGGAGCAAGCTGCCAGAAATGATGTTCTTTCTCCTTCTGGACATAGTGATAGTCAAAGATAAAGCCTAGAAGTGCTATAGCCACTTTGTTGCAGCAAAGAAGCCAGCCAGACAAGGGATGATGCTGACCCAAGAGCTGGCGAAAACAGGGGAATGGAGACAGAGCCACTGCGTTAAGCCCTGAAGCCTTCCCTTCATCTGGGTGTCCCATTACAGAGCCCCGTAAGTGCCGTCACTGCATAAGCCAGTTGAGTTGGATGTATTCCTGTTTCCAGCCTAAGTCACCATAACTGCTGGACCCAGTGGCATCCCTCATTACTCCAGTAGGCAACGTGAAGATTCCTCACATCTGTGTTTGGCATACAGTTATCACTGGCTTCAAGGCAAGTCCTTCAAAATATTTTCGCTCATTTTTCCTATAAGCATTCATTTCCCCCCAAAATCTTTATTATTAAAAACTTCAGGGGCACCTGGGTGGTGCATTCAGTTAAGAGTTGGACTCTTGGTTTCCACTCAGGTCATGATCTCCAGGTCATGGGATGGTGTCCTGTGTCTGCTTGAGATCCTCTCCCTCTCTCTCTCCCCCACTCGTGTGTGTGTGTGTGTGTGTGTGTGTGTGTGCGCGCGCGCACTCTCTCTCTCTCTCTCAAATAAATAAAATCTTAAAAAAAAAACAACTTCAAACATTCACAAAATTTGAAGATCTCTAAACCTACCACCCAGGTTGACATTTGCCATATATTTGCTTTCTCTATTTCTATATCTGTATCTACCTACTCACTTAAGTTTTGCTGAATCATATGAAAGTGAGTTTCAGTATTTTGACACTTCATCTACTTCATCTTTACATACTTCAATGCTGGGGCGCCTGGGTGACTCAGTTGGTTAAGTGTCTAACTTAGGCTTGGGTCATGATCCCAGGGTCCTGGGATCAAGCGCCACATTGGGCTCCTCCCTCAGCAGGGAGCCTGCTTCTCCCTCTGCCCCTCACCCTGCTCGTGCTCTCTCAAATAAATAAATAAAATATTTAAAAATAATAATAAGTAAATAAATACTTCAACCTTAGCATATGCTTCCTAAGAACCATTAGAACCCTATGAAAATTTACAATTCCTTAATATCATCTAATAACTTATCTAATAATAATAATAACCAAAATTATCATTTGTAGCCTCCTTTTTCAAAGGATCCAATCAAGGTTTGCACATTGCATTTGTACACTTACCTTTTACAAATTGTTTCCATAACTATTGCCCCCCATTTAAAAAAAAAATCAGACTTTCAGTCTATCACACTAAAGGTCATTGTGGCAGATTTCTTCAGACTTCCCTTTATGACAGTATTCAGCTGGATTGGTTATAGTCCTCATTGTACCGTGATTCCCTCCGTTCCTTCCTGCACCAATTCCCATTCATTATTCAGATATCATTCCTACAAGGCAACACTCCTATTTAAAAATTATAACCCTGGCATGAGTCATGGGGGAGAAGGGACAGATCTTCCTTATACTACAGTTCAATTAATCAATGTAGAAGGAATGATGGAAACAGAAAATGACCATTCGGCAAACACCACAGTAAAAGCTGTTATAATAACAGTAATAACTTTTGGGGTACCCAGGTGGCTCAGTCTGCCTTTGGCTCAGGTCATGATCCCAGAATCCTGGGATCGAGGCCCAAGTCAGGCTCCCTGCTCAGAGGAGAGCCTGCTTCTCCCTCTCCCTCTGCTGCTTCCCCCTGCTTCTATTCTCCCTCTCTCTGTCAAATAAATAAATAAAATCTTAAAAAAAAAATAGCAGCAATAACGTTTGCAGGCAAGAACCATTGATTGATGCTAAAATTCAGGGATGAAAGTATAATGAGAAACAGGATATTTTCATAGTCTCAAATATCTCCCACAATATACTTGTTAATTAGAAAGGAGAAAATAGTACCTTTACATGGGCCAGCGCTTTAAGCAAGTGACCAAAGTCAACACCACCAGCAAAAAGAGATTGACACCATGTGCCTCCTGACCAGACACGCGGAGACAGGCACAACATTCATAACTTCAGTCAGATCAGGAAAAACCAGACAACCCAGGCTGAAATACAGTCTACAAAATAAATGGCCATACTCTGCCAAAGTGTCATGGTCAGAAACACCGAGGAAATGTCCAAGACTGGAGGGATTAAGGAGGCATGACGACTGAATGAAATGTGCATCCCTGGACCAGAAAAAGGATATTAGCTGTACAATTGGTCAATTATGAGTAAGGTCTGTAAATTACTTGATAGTATTATATTGATGTTAATTCTTTGGCTTGGTTCGTTGTGTTATGGTTAACATCAAAAGCAGCTGCGTGAAGGGTGCAAGGGTTCTCTGTGTACTATTTCTGCAACTTTTTTTTGTAAATCTAAAATTATTTAAAAAAAAAAAGACTCCCTAGTTAATCTTTAAGTTTATGTTTCAGGTCTATTGAGTTTGACATGATCAAAGACCTAAGAAGCAGAGCTACAGGGGGCGGGGGGATATCTCTCTCTATATATATATATGTATATATATATATCCCCTCATATATATGATAAATAAATATTTATAAAATAGAAAATCTATATTGGTCTCTGTCCCTGTTTTAGGAGCACAGGGCTGCTAAAACCCTTGTAACGTCCTAGGTGATAAGAGTGTCTTCTGTTCTAATGAGGCCACTCTGGGTGGGCTCCTGGTTGGGGGATGGTCACCAGAAAGACCAAGCCACGATTAGAAGCTTGGAATGTTCAGCCCCACCCCCTATTCTCTTGAGAAGGGAGAAGGGCTGAAAATGGAGTTTATGATTGATTATGCCTATGAGATAAGCTTCCATAAAATCCCAATAGTATGGGGTTCAGAGAGTCTCCAGTTAAGCAAACACATCCACACCAGGGGGGGAGGTGACGCACCCCAACTCTGTGGGGTAGACAGAAGGTCCTGTGCTCAGGACCCTCCCAGACCTCACCTTACATATCTCTTCAACTGGCTGTTTGTCTGTGTCCTTCATCATATCCCTCGATAAACTGGTCAACATAATGAAGTGTTTCTCTGAGTTCTGTGAGCTGCTCTAGCAAATTAATCGAACCCGAGGAGGGGTCTTTAGAACCTCCAGTCTACAGCTGGTTGGTCAGAAGCACAGGTGACAGCGAGGCTTGTGACTGGCGTCTGAAGTGTGTGAATGTGCGGGGTGGGGGGCCGTCTTGTGGGAACGAGCCCTTAGCCTGTGGGATCTGATGCTGTCTCTGGATAGACCGTGTCAGAACTGAGCTAAGCTGTAGAACAGCCAGTGGTGTAGCAGAGAGTTGCTTGCTGTGAGGAAAAACCTCCACACATTTGGTGACCAGAAGTGTCAGAAGTGAGGTGTTGTGTGTAGGCAGTGAGGAGACACACAGGAGGGAAACAGTAGCGCAGAACTGGGTTTTTCCTACTCAGGAGGTGGACTGAATGGAGTTTTTCTGATATAATATATATCTGATATAACATAACTGCTAGTGAGTCTTACCTGAGAGCCTCTGTCCTCTCACAAATACACTCCCATTTCTACTCAGCTTTGATTTGGAGTCTGATCCAGAACGTCCCAGGTTAAATATTGATTTCCACTTCTTCGATTTACTGGAGAGCTTTCTTCTAAAAAGGGATAATAAAGCCATAATAAAGGGTTAGTTTGGTGACTGGTCATTTCACTGGGACCTTTAAATTGAGAAGGAATAGCCCAATCACGTTCTTGGTTATGAATGGCTCTGACGTTTCAGGAAATTCCTCTCTAAAACTCAGTTTGAACCCGAGTCTGGCCCTGTCTAGGGATGCCCTGGACGACTAAGCTAGGCTGTCATATTCCTCAGGGGAAGGGGCAAAGGTGTGCTATTAAAGGCAGGGGTGAGGGCAGACAGAGGCAGGATGGGTGGGAGACTGGGAGATCACAAGCAAGCACACAGTTCTGGGAATTCTGGTAGGAATTCTGGTAAGCACTGCAGTTCTGGGTTTTCAAAGACACCTATTTTTTAAGGAGTAAACACCAAAGACCAAAGAACTCAGTGCCATCATGCCCCCTCTACTTTGGCCGTTCTGCTTGGTCATCCACAGGTGAGGAAAGGGCTGGCAAAGACTTCCGTGGACTGAAAAGGGGGCAGATGAGAAAGTGACTTGGGAAAAGGTCTGGCCTGGGAGAGTCAGAGGCTGCAGGGTGTGGTCAAAGATCGCTGCGGAGAAAGGCGGAGGGGGTGGGGGGCTGGGGGGGCGATTAGTGTGTCTCTGGCTTCACTCTATTGCCCTGATGCCTCTTGCCAGGCTCCCTCAGTAGGAGGCAGGAAAAGGAGAGTCTACACTGGCTCTGGAGAGCCTGGGGCCAACAGAGGTCACCACCAGAGGTCACCCTAGAGGCCCTGCCCCGCTCTGGCTCTCCCAGCTATCAGACTCCATAAAGTTCCACGATGAAACCTTCCAACTTGTGGGTTCCACAAAGGGCCTTTTCTCCACAGGGTTCTCAGAGAACATCCAGATCTCAAGCCCAACATGTTCTTACAATGAATCAGAGATGGATCTGCAGTGCTTGGTGGTTTCTTTTGAATCCAGCCCAGTTTTTTTCAAGCACTTGGCCACGGACGTATTTTATAGGGTCACATACCTTGGGGTATGATGAACCCATGTGCGGTTAAGGCACAGAGAAATGCACTTCATGGTCCACCTGGGGTACTCTCCTTTCTAACCCCCGGGTGGAAGTCTTATTCTCCAGGGATTTAGGGAGCAAAATAATGGGGCTCAGTCTCGAGAGAACATGATCCATGTACTTCAGGAAGTGGAGGGGTTTCTCACCAGGTGACATCTAGGTGTGCCATTGCCATAATGCACATGCACCGTGACAGGCACCCCTTCCGCTGGGTAACATGGCAGTACTCCTCCCCCCTCAAAGGGAAATAGCGCCACCATCTTGGGGATCATGCTGACAAGAAGACCGAGGTGCCTATTTTCATACCTCTTTCTACTGACCAAACATTGAGGACGACAGTCTCCAGTGAAAAATTCGCTTTTCAGCCCTTCCGCCTACTGTCTGCCTAGAGTTTGGGGCTCCTGCTTTAATCACGGCCGACTTTTTACAGCAGGGTGTGAAGCCGAGAAGGGAAGGGGAATGTGGGGAGACCAGGGTTACAACAGAGGAAGCAATGAAGAAAGAGAATATTCTATGAATAAAACTGATGTTTGGTTTGGTTTTGGAGGGGAAGGAGGGCTCTGACGGACATGGAAGGAGGCATGGAAGCCAGGCGTATGTGTCCCCAAGTGCCACCTGCCCAGAGCTCTCAGTCTAGAGTGGCACTGCTTGTCAGCTTATCCTCCATTCATCTCTACGGCTTTTATAATGTCACCTGGAGGTGGAGGGTGGTGAGAGGGAGTCAAGTTTTTTATTTCAGCAAGCTTCCTTCTGAAAATGTCAAGATGTTTTGTCTAAACTAAGGAGAAAGGGATTTTAGCCATGACTCTTGACCCCTATGAGCCCGAGCCCCACCCCCATCATGGTACTTAGGGATCTCTGATGGGGAGCTGGTCTTGATAACTTGGGGGCAGGGAGGGAAGACATCAATCACCAGTGAGAGAGAGTTGTGGAGGCAGCTCCCTTCTCTTCCAGAATATTCCCTTACATCCAGACCTGCAACCTATGCTGAGACTATATGACTACCTCCTCTGTCCCCCTCCACCCAAATCCTCCCCAGAATTTAAGAGCATGCTGCTTACTTGTTGTCTGGTAACTCAAGAACGGTGTGGAAGAGGGTGCCCATGGGAGGGACAATTTCAGGCAAGCTATTCTCTCTCCTTTCCTTCCGAGCAGGATGGTTAGTAGCCAGGCTCCGGGCCTGGGCTTCCTCCAGGCTCACCAGCTTCATGGGCAAGGAGAGAGCTGGCAAGGTCAGGCTCTTCGTGATGGGCGGGTTTTCTATACAAAAAAGAAAAGAGCTCAGTCATGGAAGGAGGCCTGTGCATTGGGTATAGCCAGATTCCCCATCCACAGCACCTCCATTCCTGACCCCCTGACAGGAGGCTTCTGGGGACTTTGGGGGTTGGGGGCAGAGGCTGCACATAGGAAACTGGCAACCTCATGGCCAGCCAGCCAGCAGGCACGTAGGGCTTCAGGAAGCAACCTGTACTTCTTGTACTTTTCCCTCCCTCCCTCCCTTCTCTCCTTCCTTCATAGGAAAACATTTATTGAGCATCTACTGCCTAGTACTTCGGCCAGGTGGGAACGTATGTCCAGCCATAGGTGTGGCCTCGCTCAGCCAGAACAGGGCAGGAGACCGTTCCTGCTCCCTGCAGCTGCAGACCACACGCTCCAAGGCGATTTAACGTGGGCGCCTGTACTGTCCCTAGATCACTAAGGTTTAACCTCTGCGGTGAAAAGACAGTTTATGGCCTATACTATTTCCTAAAAGATAGCTGGCTTTTTACTCACTACTCAGTGGTGTTAAGTGTATGCAAGCTAATCTTTTCTTTCTATGGTTTTGGGGGGGGGTTGTTTTTGTTTTTGTTTTTATTTTTTGTTTTAAGAAATGGAAGTGATGATGATAGATCAATGGTGTCCAGGGTCCTCTCTTTTCTCCAAGTCATTGGTTCTCAACTTGGGGCAATTTTGTAGCCCCCCTCCCCCCTTCCCCAGGGACACTTGGCAATGTCTGGAGACATTTTTGGTTGTCATAAGCATGTGTGGGAGTACTACTGGCATTTAGTGGGTAGAGGCCAAGGATGCTGCTAACTATCCCACAATGCACAGCGCAGCCCCACACCAAGAGCTAGCCGGCACCAGCGCATGGGGCTGCACTAATGGCGGGCCCTTCTCTGTGGGCCTCTCACAGTGGACCCATGCCAGAGAAGCGGGCAGCCCCAAACCATTGCCCAACCTCCTCACTGGTGGGCTGTGAGCACTGAAGAGGGCTGTTGAGTGTGGAAAATGGAAAAGGAAAAGAAACCCCAACCACACGCACAAACAAAAAAAAAACAAAAAAGAACTATCCAGCATGAAATGTCAATAGTGCCAAGATTGAGAAACCTTGATCTAAGTAAAAGAAGAGGAGGTCTAAGTTGGCCTCTGTGTGGTGTTTGGCACCCTTGCCAGTTTTTTGGAACTTCAGAAGGTGTGAAGAGACTCAACGATAACTTGGACCAACAGAGACTAAAGCAATCTTTTTTGGTACAGGACTCACCTAATTTTCAGAAAGCACCGTGATGGCACTATTTCTCTTTGCAGAGCATGACCGTCTCTGGGAGGAGGGAAATAAAACCACTGACCAATGGCCTGGTAGAAAACAGAGACAGTGTGCGACACTGGGGTCCTTCCAGGAGGAAAAGCATGGCAGTCTTTCAGCAGGACTGCAATTAAGTAAATCCATGATTCTAAAAACTTTTCAGTAAAGTTTCCAACTTTAACGCAGCTTTCCAACTTAATCTCAAGGAGGTTAAAATATTTAAATTTTATATATTCTTAATATTTGCATTCTAGATTGTTTATGATTTGTTAATTATTTATTTACTTAAAAATTTCAATCATTCTGGGAGCAACTGGATCAGTGGGAGGAACCTACACTGCCCAGTCAGGAGAGCTCGGTTGGGTTAGCACTTACCTCTCCCCCTAGTTTCAGGCTGCAGTGTCCTAAGGCCTGCTCATTGTCTCTGCTTAGATGTTTAACACGCATCTCTAACTTACCAATCATTTCATAACACAGCTTGTGATGGCTGCTCTTCACCACTAAACTGCTACCCCCTCCCATCTTGGCCAAGTCAGTAAATGGCGCCATGGACCACCCAGCTGTAAGCCGAAATCTGGAGGAGTTATTTTTCATTCATTCCTTTTTCTGATGCACCACCTCCCCCCACATCCAGCCTATAAGCAAGTCCTATAACTCTTACCTCCAAAATGCATCCCAAATCTAGCCACCTTCCTTCCGTCCACTGCTAACATGCTAGTCCAGGCCACCATGATTGCCCACCTGCCATTGCTCCTTCACTGGTCTCCCTGCTTCCAGACTTGCTGCCTTTCCATCTCTCCTTCACACCACGGTCAGAATGCTTGGACTCTGCACTCCCTGCTCAAAATCCTCAAATGCTTTCCCATGGCGCTGAGAACAAACCAAACTCCTAGCTTGACCTACAAGGACCTTCCATCTGCTTTCCCTCTCCTCTTTGCCCACTGACCCAGTGGTCTACAAAAATACACAGTAAAAATTTTTGAATGTATACTCCCATTATAAATTATACATATATGCCACTGTATTAGTGTTATATATAACAGAAAACACAAAATCATAGAAATTACAAAATGTACAATAGAAAGAAACGAAAAAGAAATGCTAATAGTTTCTTCCAACACCCGTGGTTCAGTACTTCAGTCTTTGGTGCCCCCTAGGGTGGGGCACACCACTTTGGAGACCCCACTGGCTCTAGCCACACTGGCCTACTTTCTGTACCAGTCCAAGCCCCTTTCCATTTCAGAGCTTTTATAATCTCTATTCTCTGTGTTTGGAACATTCGTCCCCCAGATCCTCACATGACTGGTTCCTTTTGTCATAACGTCTCAGTTCAAAGATCACTTCTTCAGAGACCATGGCCATTCTGTACCAAAACAACACCACCAAATCACTGACCGTTGCATTAACCTGCTGTGTTTCCCTCATGCTGTTTCGTGTCTTTGAAGTGATAATCTATTTATTTGTAATCTTGTATATTGCTTGCCTTCCCAACTAGACCATAGCTCTCTGCACGGCAGGATCTTTGCCATTTTGCACACTGATGTGTCCACAGTGTGTAGAATAGTTCCTGGCACCTAGAAGTTGCTCAATGCATATTTATGTTTTGTTTTGTTTAAAAGATTTTATTTTTATTTATTTGACAGAGAGCATGAGCACAAGCAGGGGAGCAGCAGGCAGAGGGAGAGGGAGAAGCAGGCCCCCCACCGAGCAGGGAGCCCAAAGAGGGGCTCGATCTCAGGACCCTGGGATCATGACCTGAACCGAAGGCAGGCACCTAATGACTGAGCCACGCAGGCGCCCCGCATATTTATGTTTTAATGAATCTTGGGTACATCACAATCTCTCTGGCCTCATTGATCTGATTTATTAAACAAAAGTATTGGATTCTATGACTACTAAAATCTTTCCAATTTGAAATAGAGCCCTATTTCCAAATCTGAAATTCCAAAGGGTATGGCTTCTTCCATTTTGTGTAAACATTAACGATGCTATCTTACCAGTCAATACGAATTCATGACAAGAACATTTAAATGAACTGCATTGTATAATAAGTATTAGAGGCAATCAAGAGTTAAAGACTCATGAGTGATTTGGATTTTAGTGTACAGTACAAAAGATGATCAGGCAATGGTCACAAAGAGAACAGGCATTTCCAGGCTGGAATCAGGAACAGCTTTAACACTAGTAGTCGTGGATAGGACCTGCTGTTGAGAAGAACATTTCCCAAAAGTCATTACTTCTCCACAATGGTTTATTGGCCTATTTTCCTGTTTTTTTTTCCCCTTCATAGAGACAGCATAGAGTTAAGGAAAGAGCAATGGGCTGAAAAATTAGATTCAACATTCAGTGTCAAAGTTACTAGTTGTATGGCCTTGGGCAGATACTAAGCTTTTCTGGTTCTCTGGTTCTTCGCATATAAAATAAGGTCGATAACAACTTTCTGGTTGTGATAAGCCCACAAGATCATGTACAGGGAGCGCCTGCAATCGTTCCTGGCATAGAATAAGTCCCCAATAATTTACCGGTTGATTCAAAAGGATGAATGAATGCATGCATCTTCTCACCTACCTTCCAAAAGGATTTATATAGCTTACGATAAAAAACACATCTATAGTGGGAAGGTTAAAATAAAGATAAAAGAAACATTAGCCACTCCTAAGTATATAACAAAGAGAATCGAAAACGTGTGTTCACACAAAAACCTGTATTCACAGCAGCATTATTCTTAATAACCAAAAAGTAGAAACAACCCAAATGGCCATCAAGTGACAAATGGATAAACAAAATGTAGATTAGGCATACAACAGGAGATATACTAGTCATCCATAAAAAGGGAGGAAACACTGACGTACGTCACAATATGGGTCAAACTCAGGGAACATGTGCTAAGTGAAAGAAGTCAGTCACAAAAGACCACATGTTGTATGATTCCATTTATATAAAATGTCCAGAAGAGGCAAATCCCTAGAAATAGAAAGTAGCTTTGTGGCTGCCAGGGTCTCAGGGGAGGGCGAAATGTGCAGAGACTGTTTCATGTGTATGGGGTTTCTTTCTGGAGTGATGCAATGTTCTGAAATTAGATGGTGGTGATGGTTGCACAATTCTGTGACTACACTAAAAGCCACTGAACTGTATACTTTAAAATGATTAAAATGGTGAATTTTATGCTATGTGAATTTTATTTCAATAAAAAATTTTTTCAAAGGAAGGTTACAAACCACATAGAGGACGGGTAGGGGTGGGAACAATTATACCGGGAATCAGAATTGGATGTTAACTGCAATTGATTATTCTGATGGTTATGCTTGTTTTTTCCAACTACATTAGCTAAACTAGAAAAGAATGCTTTAATCAGCGAACACAAATATTTTGCAGATAGGGTTCTCATACACCACTGGCTCTCCGAGTGTGGACCCTGACCAGCAGCAGCAACATCACCTGAAAACTCATTAGAAATACAAATTATCAGCAGCATTCCAGACACACCGAATCAGAAGTTCTGGGGATTAGGTCCAGTAATCTGTGTTTGAACAGCCCTCCAGGTGATTGTGACGTATGTTAATGTTGGAAAACTCACACAAGTGATAGTTACAAGGCTTCTTGACCAACTAGATTTTCTGATTTTTACAAATTAAGCTCACAGGAGTCCAAGCAACAGAAACCAATTCACTCCTAGTGTGCATTATATCATTATGAGAGCTACCGGGAATCATAGTCTTGCACCTTCTCACGTCCAGCCTCAAAAGCTCTATCTTTCTCACCAACATGGCCACACAGGGTTTCAGCGCTAACCAGTCTCTGCGTACGCATGCCCACAAACACACACTCATTTTTGTATGCCTAGTGCCTGGTGCGGGACAGAACAAAGCAAACACTCAAACGTTTGCGAAGAGAACACATTCTGAATATACATGTGCGTATGGCCATGCTGCCTCTTAGCACATTCACAGAAAACTCCAAGAGGAAGATGTAAGGGTCTTCTGAAATACCACAATGACAGTAAAGGTGAGGGAGGAATGTTACCTGTAGATAATAATCCAGAAAGTTAAATAACTCACTAAAACCAATAGATTATTCCACGGCAGAACTCTGCATTCAAGGCATAGGTCATGTGTGCAACTGCTCACTGCTACGGCCACCCACGAACGCATCTTGCTGCACACAGCCCAACATACACGTATGCACGATCCCCAGACGCTGACACACGGAGCAGTCAGCCCACACACAGCCAACACTCAGAGCTAGAAGCAAGCCCACCCTAACTTCTTCTTGGGCCCCGTGAGTAAGGCAAAGAAGAAGGATGGCCTGGTGGGGAGTGTGCCAGAAGAAGCCATTACCGTTGTTCTCCAAGGACGCAGGCGTGCCGTTGTTAAAGATTTGATCCACATGATTCAATATGAATTCAATCACCACCTGCTGGACCCGAACTGCAAGGAAAGCCGCATCTCCATTGCAACCAGTGGCTTCGATTTCTTTGGACCTAAATTATGGATGAAACACATTCAGTGAGTGAGTCCACCCCCCAACGGAAAGCAGTCGGGAGAGCCGGTACAAGCCCCATTTCCTAAATGTATACAGTTTGTTAACCTCTAGAATATTTGAACTATTTAAGACCTATTGAAAGGACTCTCCAAAGGCTGTGAAGCCCAACACACTGAACAAATTTGGAAAACAATTACCAGGTACCATACATTGCTAGACTATAAACTGTATTTGTGAATATACAGGAATTGATTATTTCTGCATCGGATTTCTTTCCACCCCCACCCAATTGTTCTGTGGGTCAGGCCATCATTTAGGAAGTCCTATGAAGCAGTGACCCCACCAAAACCAACAAAAGCCAATGAGCCCTAAAGATAAGAAAGGCCTTTTCAAGAAATTATAACATACAGACCCGTAACTTTAGCCACATGCTGGTTGTAACCAGAAAACGCCTTTGGAACCCAGAGTTGCCAGGATAGCAGACAAAGAGCTCAGGCTATTAAAATCGTCTTAATTTACATGTGTTACAAATAACCACTTAGCTACAGGTTTGTCTTCAAGGGGCTTCAGTTTTGAAGAATCCAGTCTTCGTTTCAGTTGGTGGGCTGCTTTGAGCCCATGGGGTGGTAAGAGGGTGAGGGTGTGGTGGTTACCTGAGCAGGTTTGGCGCCCACACCAGGGCCAGGTTCCTGGCATGCATGTTGGTCTTGCTGCTGAAGGAGGCAATGTGGGCCAGGTGTCGAATCAGGTATTCCAAGGTCCTGTAATGGTTCATTTTTTTTTTTTTTTTTTAACAAAGTTAGAAACTTCATTGCCTGTGTAAAGCCTGACATCTGGAGATAATTTCTAAGTTTGGATTTAAGAGAGTCTAAATATTTCTATCTCATGAATTTTGGAGGAATATCAGGAAGCTATCAAGATTGATGGAAATAATCTTCTTGGCTCTAGGCACACTGGCCCAGGGTGGAGAAGGGGTATGGTTTTGTCAGAAGTCAGCCGAGGCTGTTGGAGAACCAGAGACAGCTCCCTGGGCCTCCTTTTACCCAGGCCACCATTGCTGCCCACAATCTTGAAACTTGTTCTTATCTCTGCTCTTTCTGGAATTCTCCAAGCTATGGATAACTTGGTCCTTGTTAGTTAGAGAACTCATCTCATGGATGAATGACATCTGTTACCGTAAGAAGTTCTTTCTTATACCACATCAAAATCTTTCCCCTTGTTAAAAAAAAGGCTTAGAGAACCTGGAAAAGGTGGTAAGATGAGGGGCTAAACTGTGAGAAAAAAATGGAAGGATGGGATGATGTGGGGGATGGTACTGATGAGCAAATAGATCAGTCAACTAAAAGCTCAAGAGCTACAGCCAAACCCTATTTAAAAACCGTCCTGGATTCCAGAAATTTGCTTATGCTATGAATCTGGGTAAGAAGCTCGGATATCACAGCCAGTGAGGCTGGCTTTTGTGATCAGAATGACTTCCAGTGAGAGTCTGAGGAGGGCCCCACAAGTAAATAGGACATGGGCCTCCCCTTCCTGCCAATGTCCCTGGGTAGGCACCAACGCACTCTGATAAAAGTTGACCTGTTCACCCACCTCAAAATGCCACAGGAGAGTCACTGTCCACTGAACTTGTTCCCTTTTATGACACCAGCCTGCATCTCTGGTATTATACCACCTTGAGAGGCTGTAGACATCCATTACCAAGGATTCTTACCTATAATGGGATGGGGGAAGCTCCTGAATAACATTTTGGATTCGGGCCAGTTGGCCTTCCTCCGGGCAATGCGACACTGCTGCCTGTGGAGAAGAACGTGAAGTAGCCCAGTGAGTACTTGAGAGGGAGGACACCCACCGTGTCTCCTGGCTTTATTTAGGTTTCTGGTACACCAGCCTCCCAACCAGGCCTAGAGATCATCCTTCCAAGAGGCATGCTTTTCTAGTAAAAACCAACAACTAAAATCCGAGGGTTCGTGATGCGAAGTGTCTACAATAAGTGCACACGGTGACACGTGGATTGCTCAGGTCTGTGTGTGTCCTCAGAAGGTCGTTAGGTATCTGAAAAAGGTGTAGAATCTTGGGTGTGTGGTAGTGGCAGAGAATGACAGAGATTCACACTGGGAGAGATAAAGAGACAGAGACAGAGAGACGGAGATGACGGGTGGCTCCATGTCTACTCAGCCAGCTGTCTTCTTGGGGGCAAACAGCTACTCCCTACCTGACCTGACACTATTCCATGACCTCACTACTCAGTGGCTCATCTACTGTCATAGATGCTGATGTGAGGAAGCAGGGAAGACGAGCCTTCTCAGCAGGGTAAGAACTTTGTCTCTGAGACCTGATGGTCTCGCCTGGACGTGCTCTCTTGTTGTTTCCTGTGTGGGTATTTGTTCTCCTGAAACAGGGAAACCAAAGGGACCACATGGAAAAAAAAGCCCTTTTTTTTTTTTGCTCCTTTTCCTGCTTCTGTTCTTGCTAGGTCCTACGCCCCTCGCCTTACACAGGCCTTACAGAACAGATAACATACGTCCTCCTTGCAAAGGGAGAGAAGTTAATGATCTCTTTGGAGTCTTCCAGCACAATGACACGTAAGGAGGGACCTGGTGGAGTTGTCATGACCAGTCTCCAAGACCACTGACTCATCAAGACCCCCTCCTCCAGGGCATAAGGGACTTATGGAGCCTTTGTTCCTGGATTACTGAGAGGACACGTGCACCAAACCACCGTCCTCAATAAAAACCCCAGGCCCCACGGAAAGATGAGACTCACTCTTTTCTTCTTTCTAGGTCTTCTGGAAAATGCTCTGTCCATATCTACTCTCTCTATGTCTTCAATAAACTCTACTCTCACTTCTTCTTGGCTTGCATTTTGACTTCCATCCTCTGACAAGCCAAGGACCCTCTTGGCTGGTCCTGTGGGACCCCCCACTCTGGGTCGGAGGACCCAGCCAGCCTGCATCACTCCCACCTGCCCAGGGCCCTCAAGGAGAGCCAAGGGCATTCGTAAAGGCAGTGCGATCACAGGCTTGCCCAAAATTTCTGCATGATAAAGATGTCCCTGGGCAGATGCCTGGTACCCTGCCCTGAGAAGCTGTCTTGCCTGTGGCCAGGCTCAAGGGGTCCCCTTCCAGTGCAGCAGCGGAGTGCTTGAGAACTGCCAGTGTGGGAGCAGTACCTAAGTGCAAGGTCAATGGTAGTCACATCTTTTTTTTTTTACTGAGGTATGCTTTACGTACGTTAAAAACACACCAATCTTAAGCTAGAGCCCCATGCATTTTTTCATATGCACACACCCGTGTAACCCCACCTAGATCAAGACACACTTTAAAGAGAGCTCCTGAGCTCATGTCAATCTTTACGACCTTGAGTTCACAGGCATACGTGCCTTACACAGTCTTGAATTTCCTCCCAGTGCCAGAAACTTGCTTTCCATTTGTATATAAGGAAAAGTAAAATCAGGAATACATTCTTTACTTTGATAGATGCCGCCACCTGCAATACAGCCAGAAAGAAGGTCCTAGTGTGGTGTGGTTTTCTCATATGGTTCACCTCTGCTCAGGCTTCCGCAGCCTTTTTTTGCTTGTGTGTAAAGGCTGAAGCTCATACCCTCAGCAATGAGAGTTTTTAGGTACAGAAAAGTAGAAGGAAATGTACTGGGCACTTTCTGTTAGGCCAGGCCCTACCCTAGGCCACATGTGCTGGGTCTGTTCTGCTCTAACTTAGAGCAGAAGTCCTAAGGGCTGCCTGGCCTGGACTTCCTGCCTCCCTTACTTGTCTCCATTGTTTACCACAGCCCTCCCCACCATTACTGATATGATATCACATACTTATTGATTAGTCTATTGCTTATTGTCTCCCATGCTAGACGTAAGCTCTGCAGGTGCAGGGATGTGATGAGTCCTAGAGCCTAGAGCAGTGCCTGGCACCCAGTCGGCACTTCCTCCATATTTGTTGAATTTGTTATATTCCATCTATGTGGGACATCATGCCAGGGCTTTGTCCACCAATTTTTCCCCCTTTTCTTCTCTCCCTTCTCCCCTCCCCTTTTAATTTAATTGAAGTAAAACATACAAGAACACCAACTGTTTTAAAAGATTGTCAACATTCTCTGAGCAGGAAAACTTGAGATTTTGCTTCCTAAGCATTGGTGGGAGAAATGAGGAACCGGGAGGGTCATGGTCACAGGTGTCCCAATCTTCAGGTGGGGGTGCAAGCCTGAGAACAGAACCAGCATAAGCATGATCTCTGTTACAACCCTCAATTTTTGAGATACGGAGGAGGTGGAGGGTGGGAACAAGAATGGGGCCTGGAGTAGGAACCCTGACACCCCTGCTTTCTTCCTGAGAAATTCGTAATGGGGGCCAGGGGAGAGAAGCTCCTGAGGAAGGAGGGGCTGTGGAATGCAGTGTGGACCCTCCCACGTTCTATCCTGCAAAGGTGGACGGGTGGGAAGCCTCTCTTCCTCTCGGCAAACTTTGTACAGTACCCCCCCCTTTTCTAAAAATGTGTCTGGGGAATAAAGGTGCAGGTCAATTTAATAGCCCTCATGGAAAGTTTCTTTGATATTTTAGGAAGCTGTTAGTCATCTTTGTTCTGAGAGGCTGGGCGGGTCCTCCCCCGATGCCTGCAGGTCCCATTTGGGATTCTTGTTTATTTCATTGTTCACAGCCTCTCCCCATCCTATTAGAAGCCCTCTAGATCCTGTAGTTTCTCCTGGAGGGGTCCAGTCCTACAAACTTGTTTTTAGCTCTATGTTCCCCCATTAGGTTGGCTGAACCTATCATCAGGGAATTAGGGGAGGGGAGATGAAACTTTGCCTACCCCAATTTTTTGCCTGAAAGAGAATTTCACTCAACTTTTGCCAAGCTAATCTGGCTACGAGTTAAATCTTAAAAGACCTAGGATGAATCTGTGACTGTTTATTCTCTTCCAATCAGTATCAATGAGATCGGCTTCCTGCCCTTTGAGGACCTGGTCCAAGACTGGACTCTCTCTCCTTCTGGTGGACCCCTTGCTCTCGTTTTATCTGTTTACCTGAACACCACTGTCACCCTTAGAGCTCAAGTCCTGCTGCCTGGGCAGTCCTGTCACCAGGGGGAACAAACAACCCATGCCTCTCCTTTCCAGTTGTGCCCCAGCTACAACTCAGTAAATTATTTTAATCTATTAGCCTAAAAAGTAATTCATGCAGATCATTTAAAAAATGAAAGTATTCAGAGGAATACACGGAAGAAAGTCTTCTTGACGACCACAGACCTTCAGAGGTTGTCTCCAGAGGCAAACTCTGTGTGTCCTTCCAGACAGTCCTTATACCTTTCCATCTTTGTCACACATGTGGAACAAGCCTGATTGTGACAGAGAACTTCAACTACCTCTATTTGACCTCAAACTTTGAGTTAAGTTCTTCTTTCCAGCTTATCTCAACTCAGGCAAAAGACCCTGTGGGCAAAGCATCCTCTGAGGGGAATAAAACCACTCCTCTGGCCAGAAGGACTGCCCTAAGCCAGCAAGACCCCATATGACTGACCCCAAGACAAAGATCTGTTTGACCTTCGCTGCCCACCTGCATGTACTCACCCACCTTTGCCCCACATTTTCCTTGTATAAACCTGGAAAGTATCTTCGGGACTTTGTAGACGGTCTTGGAGACACTAGTCCGTGGTCTCCCCGGTGTTGACCTCACTGAAATAAATTCCTTTCTTGTTTCACCACCACTCATGTCTCTGCCTTTGGATTTCGTCAGCAGAGAGTGCTGGAACCTGGTCCTTGTGGCACCCCAGGAGTCAGGTGCTTGCAGCCCTGTGCCCCGGCTAGAATTACGTGACCTGGCCCATCTGCAATTTCCCGTCATCCTGGTCTGCCTGAGATTAAGGGTTTCCTGGGATATAGGTCCTAGGCAAACCAAGGGCAGTGGCCACTGCTCCCCCTTTCCCTGGTTTGCAGCAATCTTGAGCTCCCAGCCAGTCTGCTTTTGCCTACTGCCACCCACTAGTAGCCCATTCCAAGTGATATTTCAAACGAGGTGTGTGGGTCCACAAACCTGTCAGCAAAGGCTTACTAGGTAAGCATTTTCCAGTAGCTAGAGAGCAGGGAAAGGAAACACAATAACGAACAAAATGAACACTGCTTCTGTCCTCAGGAAGCTTGCAATTGAATGAGGGAGTCTGATAACACAAAGAAGTTATTTCCATATAAATTTAGTATAAAATTGAACACCTCTCTAAACTGCCTTCTCCAAAAATCCCAAATCAGCAACTTTTCTTTTGGGTGTAATAATTCTAGCTGAATCAATCTGAACAAAATTGAATTTTTCCTAAAATGAACTTTTCTTTCTGATAAAATTAACATGTAATATAGTAGGCTGAAAATTGCTCCAGATATCAGGCCCAAATCTCTGGAACCTGTCAATGTTACTTTATTTGGGAAAGGAGTCTTGGCAGATGTGATTCAATTAAAGGTTTTGAGAGGAGATGATCCTGGATTAACCGGATGGGCCCTAAATGCAATCACGGCTATCCTTATAAGAGGGAGGCAGAGGGAGATCTGACACAGACCAAAAGGAGAGGCCAGTGCCATCACAGGGGCAGAGATGGGAGTGATGTGGCCACAAGCCATGAGTGCTGGCAGCCACCGGAAGCTGGAAGAAGCGAGCTACACTTCCGCGCCGCCGCCCCCTCCCCCGCCCCACCACCGGAGTCTCTGGAAGGAGCACGGCCCTGCTCACACCTTGATTTCGGCCCGTGAAACTGATTTCAGACCTCTGGGCTCTTGAACTAGGAGGGATCAAATCTCTGCTGTTTAAGCCACTAAGTTTGTGGTGATTTCTTACAGCAGCTACAGGAAACTAATACGAGTGCTCAAAATTAAATTGTGAAACATGAAGGAGTTAATAATCCCTTGCTATCCTACCAGCCAGACGTAACAACTATTAACCTACTCACGTGTGAAGCATACACGAAGCAATCAGCCTGTCTTCCCGGCACCAAACACGAACACGCGTTGCTTCCTAGTCAGTCGCATATACTGCTTTCTGCCGTTTAACTTTGTTACATTGTGGCTGATAAACTACCCTTCAGAAATGCAACTTTTCATGGCTACCCAGGATCAAAAATAATAGATTTATTATCATTTACTTAACCTTTCCCTTATTGTTAGACACATAGGTACTCCCCACATTTGGGGATTATACTACCGCAATGAGACATTTAGAAGTCCATTACTTGTGTGCACATCTGATTATTATCTTAGAATGTAGTTCTAGAAATGGAGTTACTATATTTAAAAAATATGAGCACTTTATGATTCTCAATAGTAATTTCAAATGCCTTTCTGAGGTGTCCAGCCAATTCACAATTTTCAGCGTAGAAAACCAGAGAAGAGCACCTGCTGGCTCAGTCCATAGACCATGCAACTCTTGATCTGGGGGCTGTGAGTCCGAATCCCATGCCAGGTGTAGAGATTATTTGAAAATAAAATTTTAAAAAGATAACAAAGCACCATAAAAGAGCCAGTGTCACCACAAGGTTGCCAGCACGAAATACTGTTAAAAAATTGTTCTCTCATCTATGGAACATAAGAACTAGGAAGATCGGTAGGGGAAGAAAGGGATAAAGAAAGGGGGGGTAATCAGAAGGGGGAGTGAAGCATGGGAGACTATGGACTCTGAGAAACAAACTGAGGGCTTCAGAGGGGAGAGGGGTGGGGGAATGCGATAGGCTGGTGATGGGTAGTAAGGAGGGCACATATTGCATGGTGCTCTGGGTGTTATATGCAACTAATGAATCATCGAACCTTGCATCAGAAACCAGGGATGTACTGTATGTTGACTAAAATAATGTAATAAAAAACATTAAAAAATGTTTCTTTAATATGCAAATATATTTTTCTAATATTTATAATTTTTATTTTTAAATTAAAAATTTTTCTTTACATTTCAAAACTGTCTACTTAGGGTGCCTGGGTGGCTCAGTCAGTTAAGCATTTGCCTTTGGCTCAGGTCATGATCCAAAAGCCCTGGGATGGAGTCTCACATCAGGCTCTGCTCAGTGGGGAGCCTGCTTCTCCCTCTACCCCTCCCCCCTGCTCTCTCTCTCTCATAGGATCTCTCTGTCTCTCTCTCTCAAAAAAAAAAAAAAAAAAAGAAAGAAAGAAAAAACAAAAAACCTGTCTACCTGACTTTTTTAAAAAATTGAAGTGTAGTTACAGACGATGTTACATCAGTTTCAGGTACATTTGTAATTTTTTAAAAACTATATTTCTTCTATGAATCGTTGAAGCTCTTTGCTCATTTGTTTAGCAGGTGGTTTTTGTTATGTGGGTTTTTTTTTTCTTTTTATTAATAGGTAGGACTTCTGTATAATTAAAGAATATTAATCTCCTGTCATCTTTATTATAAGGTTAAAACTGTAGAAAAAGACAATAAAGTCTTATGCACAAAATGAAACAAAAATAAGATATTTTTGGTTGATTCAGATTGGCAAATAATTTAACAAATTAGAAATACCGACTGTTAGTGAGGCTGTAGGGAAAAGACCATTCTTATCTCTCTGGAGAACAATTTGACAATACATAACAAAATTTTAAAAAAGAGTTTTTTACACAATAAATCTAAATCTGTGATTTTTTCCTAAAGATATAAACAGAGAAAAGGATAAAGATATATGTACAAAAATATTTATTATCACGTTGTTTTATAAAAGCAAAGTGTTAAGAAACAAAAAGTCAAAATGTCTGTCAGTAGGAAACTGGCTTCAGAAATTCATTGCACATACAAGAAAATACTCTGCAAAAATAATGTTTCTCTATCTGTTAGCATGGAAAGATGGTCCCATTGTTGAGTTACATTCCAAAGCAGCGATATATAGTATTGAGAAGGAAAAATGGGGAGAGAGAAAGAGAGAGACAGATTGAGAGAGCTTGAGAAAGAGAGAGAGGCAAGGGAGAGATCTGTAATGATGTCTCCTGAAATGTTAGCAGCAGATATGCCTGTGGTGTGGGATTTCCAGCAATTTATACTTTCTCTTTTACACTTTTCTGTATTGCTTTCATTTTTGCAACAAAATTTTATTTTGATTTGAGAAAACAAAATACAACAAAAACACTATGTGAGGAATAAAAGAGTGAAAGAATTACCCACATGTTAACGGTAGCTGTCTTTAGTCTTTAAGAGAGGAGACAAAGTTCCTTTCTACTTTCCTCCATTTTCCAAACTGTCTTTTACCAAATATGATTACTTTTAAAGTGAGGAAATAATCACATATGGTGATGGTGATTATAATCTGGCAGACTCACATGAGACCCACAACTTTTCCTCCTGGTTCCCAGGAAAGACTCCTCTATGGTTTCAATGGTTAGAGGCTGCCATTATTTTTGAC
The DNA here is from genome assembly GCF_017311325.1 of Ursus maritimus. Classification (NCBI taxonomy): domain Eukaryota; kingdom Metazoa; phylum Chordata; class Mammalia; order Carnivora; family Ursidae; genus Ursus; species Ursus maritimus. Next base: position 62,283,079 of record NW_024426552.1, on the reverse strand, counting down.
TTAGCCACTCAGCGCAGAGGCTCGTTTGTTTTCAGCCTTAGATCTCGAGGTCCCCTTAGATCTCTCAGGGTCCACAAACCCCTGACACTTCACATCAGATGGTGTATGTTGGCTTCTCTAGTAATCAACCTCTAGGCCCAAGTTTTTTATCTTTTGACCTAATAGTCTTCGTTAAAAAATTAATGTACTTTTAGTAGATGAGATTTTGAATGTTAAAGTCT